>NW_026994560.1:0-6297 GCF_028769735.1 Zonotrichia leucophrys gambelii
CAAGCCTTGCCTCTATCAATCCACCCGACTCGGCACTGGTGCCACCTTTCATCTGGGAACCATCCTGCGTATCGTGGATTTTCAGGAGCAGCCGGCCACTCCACCACAGGCCCCAACACAACTACGGCCCTTTTCCTGGAAGTAAAACTGACTGCCCTCATCTGGCTGGCAGATTGCAGGAGCCACTTGCCCCTATCAATCCGCCGACTCGCACTGTGCCACCTTTCATCTGGGAACCATCCTGCGTATCGTGGGTTTTCAGAGCCAGCCGGCCACTCCCAGCCACAGGCCCCAACACAAACCACGGCCCTTTTCCTGGAAGAAACTCACCGCCCGCATCTGGCTGGCAGATTGCAGGAGACACTTCCCCTATCAACCAGCCCGACTCGGACTGTGCCACCTTTCATCTGGAACCATCCTGCGTATCGTGGATTTTCAGAGCAGCCGGCCATCCCAGCCACAGGCCCCGAACACAACACGGCCCTTTTCCTGGCAACAAAACTCACCCCCGTATTGGCTGGCAGATTGCAGGAGCACTTCCTCTATCAAACCAGCCCGACTCGGACTGGTGCCACTTTCATCTGGGAACCATCCTGCGTATCGTGGATTTTCAGGAGCCAGCGGCCACTCCAGCCACAGGCCCCCAAACACAAACTACGGCCTTTCCCTGGAAGAAAACACCTGCCCGCATCTGGCTGGAGATTGAGGAGCACTTGCCTCTATCAACCAGCCCGACTCGGACTGTGCCACCTTTCATCTGGGAACCTCCTGCGTATCGTGGATTTCAGGAGCCAGCCGGCCACTGCCACCACAGGCCCCGAACACAAACCACGGCCCTTTTCCCTGGAAGAAAACTCACCCGCCCGCTTCTGGCTGGCAGATTGCAGGAGCACTTCCTCTATCAAACCACCCGACTCGGTACTGGTGCCACCTTTCATCTGGGAACCATCCTGCGTATCGTGGATTTTCAGGAGCCAGCCGGCCACTCCCCCACAGGCCCCAAAACAAACACGGCCTTTTCCCTGGAATAAACTCACCGCCCGCTTCTGGCTGGCAGATTGCAGGAGCCACTTGCCCTATCAATCCAGCCGACTGCACTGGTGCACCTTTCATCTGGGAACCATCCCGCGTACGTGATTTTCAGGAGCCAGCCGGCCACTCCAGCCACAGGCCCCGAACAAAACTCGGCCCTTTTCCCTGGCAGAAAAAACTACCCGCCCGCTCTGGCTGGCAGATTGCAGGAGCCACTTCCTCTATCAACCAGCCCGACTCGACTGGTGCCACCTTTCATCTGGGAACCATCCTGCGTATCGTGGATTTTCAGGAGCCAGCCGGCCACTCCCAGCCACAGGCCCCCGAACACAAACTACGGCCCTTTTCCCTGGCAAAGAAACTCACCGCCCGCTTCTGGCTGGCAGATTGCAGGAGCACTTCCTCTATCAAACCAGCCCGACTCGGTACTGGTGCCACCTTTCATCTGGGAACCATCCTGCGTATCGTGGATTTTTCAGGAGCCAGCGGCCATCTCCAGCCACAGGCCCCCAAACACAAACTACGGCCTTTTCCCTGGAAGAAAACTACCGCCCGCTTCTGGCTGGCAGATTGCAGGAGCCACTTCCTCTATCAATCCAGCCCGACTCGGTACTGGTGCCACCCTTCCTCTGGGAACCATCCTGCGTATCGTGGATTTTCAGGAGCCAGCCGGCCACTCCCAGCCACAGCCCCCAAACACAAACACGGCCTTTTCCCTGGCAAGAAAAATCACCCCCGCTTCTGGCTGGCAGATTGCAGGAGCCACTTGCCTCTATCAAACCAGCCCGACTGGACACTGGTGCCACCTTTCATCTGGGAACCATCCTGCGTATCGTGGATTTTCAGGAGCCAGCGGCCACTCCCAGCCACAGGTCCCCAAACACAAACACGGCCCATTTTCCCTGGAATAAAACTGACCTGCCCTCTCTGGCTGGCAGATTGCAGGAGCCACTTGGCCTACTATCAAACCAGCCGACTGGCACGGGTGCCACCTTTCATCTGGGAACCATCCTGCGTATCGTGGATTTTCAGGAGCCTGCTGGCCACTCCCAGCCACAGGTCCCAAAACAATTATACGGCCCTTTTCCCTGGAAGTAAAACTGACCTGCCCGTCATCTGGCTGGCAGATTGCAGGAGCCACTTGCCTCTATCAAACCAGCCGACTGGTACTGGTGCCACCTTTCATCTGGGAACCATCCTGCGTATCGTGGATTTTCAGGAGCCAGCCGGCCACTGCCAGCCACAGGCCCTCGAACACAAACCACGGCCCTTTTCCCTGGCAAAGAAAATTACCGCCCCGCTTCTGGCTGGCAGATTGCAGGAGACACTTCCCTCTATCAAACCAGCCCGACTCGGTACTGGTGCCACCTTTCATCTGGGAACCATCCTGCGTATCGTGGATTTTCAGGAGCCAGCCGGCCACTCCCAGCCACAGGCCCCAAACACAAACACGGCCTTTTCCTGGAAGTAAAACTACCTGCCCGTTCTTGGCTGGCAGATTGCAGGAGCCACTTGCCTCTATCAATCCAGCCGATCGGCACTGGTGCCACCTTTCATCTGGGAACCATCCTGCGTATCGTGGATTTTCAGGAGCCAGCTGGCCACTCCAGCCACAGGCCCCAAAACAAAACCTACGGCCTTTTCCTGGCAAGTACAAACTACCTGCCCGTCATCTGGCTGGCAGATTGCAGGAGCCACTTGCCTCTATCAATCCAGCCGACTCGACACTGGTGCCACCTTTCATCTGGGAACCATCCTGCGTATCGTGGATTTTCAGGAGCCAGCGGCACTCCCAGCCACAGGCCCCCGAACACAAACACGGCCATTTTCCCTGGCAAAGAAAACTCACCCGCCCCGCTTCTGGTGGCAGATTGCAGGAGCCACTTCCCTCTATACAACCAGCCGACTCGACTGGTGCCACCTTTCATCTGGGAACCATCCTGCGTATGTGGATTTTCAGGAGCCGCCGGCCACTCCCAGCCACAGGCCCCCAACACAAACACGGCCTTTTCCCTGGAAGTAAAACTGACCTGCCCGTCTCTGGCTGGCAGATTGCAGGAGCCACTTGCCTCTATCAACCAGCCCGACTTGGCACTGGTGCCACCTTTCATCTGGGAACCATCCTGCGTATCGTGGATTTTCAGGAGCCAGCCGGCCACTCCAGCCACAGGCCCGAACACAAACACGGCCCTTTTCCCTGGCAAGAAAACTCACCGCCCGCTTCTGGCTGGCAGATTGCAGGAGACACTTCCCTCTATCAAACCAGCCCGACTCGGAACTGGTGCCACCTTTCATCTGGGAACCATCCTGCGTATCGTGGATTTTCAGGAGCACCGGCCACTCCCAGCCACAGGCCCCGAACACAACTACGGCCCTTTTCTGGAAGTAAAACTGACCTGCCGTCATTGGCTGGCAGATTGCAGGAGCCACTTTGCCTCTATCAACCAGCCGACTCGGCACTGGTGCCACTTTCATCTGGGAACCATCCTGCGTATCGTGGATTTTCAGGAGCCAGCGGCCACTCCAGCCAAGGCCCCGAACACAAACTACGGCCTTTTCCCTGGCAAAGAAATCTCCCCCCGATTCTGGCTGGCAGATTGCAGGAGCCACTTCCTCTATCAACCCAGCCGATCGGACTGGTGCCACTTTCATCTGGGAACCATCCTGCGTATCGTGGATTTTCAGGAGCAGGCGGCCACTCCCAGCACAGGCCCCAACAAATACTACGGCCATTTTCCTGGAATTAAAACGACTTGCCATCTTTGGCTGGCAGATTGCAGGAGCCACTTGCCTCTATCAACCAGGCCCGACTTGGCATGGTGCACTTTTCATCTGGGAACCATCTGCGTATCGTGGATTTTCAGGAGCGCCGCCACTCCAGCCACGAGCCCCAAAAATATACAGCCTTTCCTGGAATTAAAATCACTGCCCCAGCTTTGGCTGGCAGATTGCAGGAGCACTTGCCTTATCAATCCAGCCGACTTGACATGGTGCACCTTTCATCTGGGAACCATCTGGTATCGTGGATTTTCAGGAGCCAGCCGGCCAGCCCAGCCACAGGCCCCGAACAAACCACGGCCCTTTTCCTTGAAGAAACTTACCTGCCCGTTCTGGCTGGCAGATTGCAGGAGCCACTTCCTCTATCAATCCAGCCCGATCGGCATGGTGCCACCTTTCATCTGGGAACCATCCTGCGTATCGTGGATTTTCAGGAGCCAGCCGGCCACTCCCAGCCACAGGCCCCGAACACAAACATACGGCCTTTTCCTGGAAAAAAACTCACCGCCCGCTTTGGCTGAAGATTGCAGGAGCCACTTCCTCTATCAAACCAGCCGACTCGGACTTGGTGCCACCTTCATCTGGGAACCATCCTGCGTATCGTGGATTTTCAGGAGCCAGCCGGCCACTCCCAGCCACAGGCCCCGAACACAAACACGGCCTTTTCCCTGGAAGTAAAACTGACCTGCCCGTATCTGGCTGGCAGATTGCAGGAGCACTTGCTCATCAATCCAGCCCGACTCGGACTGGTGCCACTTTCATCTGGGAACCATCCTGCGTATCGTGGATTTTCAGGAGCCAGCGGCCACTCCCAGCCACAGGCCCCAAACAAATACTACGGCCTTTTCCCTGGAATTAAAACGACCTGCCCATCTTCTGGCTGGCAGATTGCAGGAGCCACTTGTCTATCAACCAGCCCGACTTGGCATGGTGCCACCTTTATCTGGGAACCATCTGCGTATCGTGGATTTTCAGGAGCCAGCCGGCAACTCCCAGCCACAGGCCCCGAACACAAACCACGGCCCTTTTCCCTGGCAAGAAAATCACCACCGCCCGCTTCTGGCTGGCAGATTGCAGGAGACACTTGCCTCTATCAACCAGCCGACTTGGCACTGGTGCCACCTTTCATCTGGGAACCATCCTGCGTATCGTGGATTTTCAGGAGCCAGCCGGCCATCCAGCCACAGGCCCCCGAACACAAACACACGGCCCTTTTCCCTGGCAAACAAAACTAACCGCCCCGCTTCTGGCTGGAGATTGCAGGAGCCACTTGGTACTATCAAACCAGCCCGACTCGGACTGGTGCCGCCTTTCATCTGGGAACCATCCTGCGTATTCGTGGATTTTCAGGAGCCAGCCGGCCACTCCCAGCCACAGGCCCCCAAACACAATACTACGGCCCTTATCCCTGGAATTAAAACAGACTGGCCTCTTCTGGCTGGCAGATTGCAGGAGCCACTTGGTACTACCAAACCAGCCCTACTGGGCACTGGTGCTACCTTTCATCTGGGAACCATCCTGCGTATCGTGGATTTTCAGGAGCCAGCCGGCCACTCCCAGCCACAGCACCCCAAAAACAATCACGGCTCCTTTCCCTGGAAATAAAACTTCCCGCCCGCTTCTGGCTGGCAGATTGCAGGAGCACTTGGCTCTTCAAACCAGCCCAATTGGCACTGGTGCCACTTTCATCTGGGAACCATCTGCGTATCGTGGATTTTCAGGAGCCAGCCCGGCCACTCCCAGCCACAGGTCCCCAAAACAACTACGGCCTTTTCCTGGAAGTAAAACTGACCCGTCATCTGGCTGGCAGATTGCAGGCAGCCCCTTGCTCTATCAAACCAGCCCACTTGGCTGGTGCCACCTTTATCTGGGAACCATCCTGCGTGTCGTGGATTTTCAGGAGCCAGCCGGCCCCCTCCGCCACAGGCCCCGAACACAAACCACGGCCCTTTTTCCCCGGAAAAAACTACCCCCCGCTTTGGCTGGCAGATTGCAGGAGCACTTCCTCTATCAAACCAGCCCCACTCGCACTGGTGCCACCTTTTATCTGGGAACCATCCTGCGTATGTGGATTTTCAGGAGCCAGCGGCCCACTCCCGCCCCAGGCCCCCCCAAAACAAACACGGCCTTTTCCCTGGAAGAAAACTACCCGCCCCGTTTGGTGGCAGATTGCAGGAGCCACTTCCCTTCAAACCAGCCCGACTCGGACTGGTCCACCTTTTATCTGGGAACCATCCTGCGTATCGTGGATTTTCAGGACCAGCCGCCATCCCAGCCACACCCCCAACCAAAAAACGGCCTTTTCCCGGGAAAAAAACTACCCCCCCTTCTGGTGGAAAATTGCAGGAGCCACTTGCTTTTCAAACCAGCCCGACCTCGGCACTTTGGGGCCACCTTTCATCTGGGAACCATCCTGCGTATCGTGATTTTCGGAGCCGCCGGCCACTCCCAGCCACAGGCCCCCAAAAAAAATACGGCCTTTTCCCT
>NW_026994561.1:0-6295 GCF_028769735.1 Zonotrichia leucophrys gambelii
AATTGCAGGAGCCACTTGCCCTATCAATCCAGCCCCACCGGCACGTGCCACCTTTCATCTGGGAACCATCCCGCGTATCGTGATTTTCAGGAGCCGCCGGCCACTCCCCCCACAGGCCCCGAACACAAACTACGGCCCTTTTCCCTGGAAGTAAACTGACCCTGCCCGTCTTCTGGCTGGCAGATTGCAGGAGCCACTTCCTCTATCAACCAGCCGACTCGCACTGGTGCCACCTTTCATCTGGGAACCATCCTGCGTATTGTGGATTTTCAGGAGCCAGCCGGCCACTCCAGCCACAGGCCCCCGAACACAAAACTACGGCCCTTTTCCCTGGCAAAGAAAACTCACCCGCCCGCTTCTGGCTGCAGATTGCAGGAGCCACTTGCCTCTATCAAACCAGCCCGACTCGGTACTGGTGCCACCTATTCATCTGGGAACCATCCTGCGTATCGTGGATTTTCAGGAGCCAGCCGGCCACTCCAGCCACAAGCCCCCAAGCAAAAACCACGGCCCTTTTCCCCTGGCAAGAAAACTAACCCCCCGCTTCTGGCTGGAAGATTGCAGGAGCCACTTGCCTCTATCAAACCAGCCCGACTCGACACTGGTGCCACCTTTCATCTGGGAACCATCCTGCTATTGTGGATTTTCAGGAGCCAGCCGGCCACTCCCAGCCACAGGCCCCAAACAAATACTACGGCCATTTTCCCTGGAATTAAAACAGACCTGCCAGCTTCTGGCTGGCAGATTGCAGGAGCCACTTGGTACTATCAAACCAGCCTGACTTGGCACTGCTGCCACTTTTTATCTGGGAACCATCCTGCGTATCGTGGATTTTCAGGAGGCAGCCCGCCACTCCCAGCCACGGTCCCCCAAAAAATTACGGCCCTTTCCCCGGAATTAAAACCGACCTGCCCATCTTCTGGCTGGCAGATTGCAGGGCCACTTGCCTCTCAAACCAGCCCAACTTGGCACTGGTGCCACCTTTCATCTGGGAACCATCCTGCGTATCGTGGATTTTCAGGAGCCAGCCGGCCACTCCCACCACAGGCCCCCGGACAAAAACCACGGCCCTTTTCCTGGAATTAAAACTGACCGCCCGCTCTGGCTGGCAGATTGCAGGAGCCACTTTCCTCTATCAAACCAGCCCGACTCGACACTGGTGCCACCTTTCATCTGGGAACCATCCTGCGTATCGTGGATTTTCAGGAGCCAGCCGGCCACTCCCACCACAGGCCCCCGAACACAAACCACGGGACTTTCCCTGGAAGTAAAACTGACCTGCCCGTCATCTGGCTGGGGAATAGCAGGAGCCACTTGCCTCTATCAATCCAGCCCGACTCGGCAAAAAGGGGCCCCCTTTTATCTGGGAACCATCCTGCGCCCTGGGATTTTCAGGACCAGCCCGGGCCCCTCCCCCCCGCCCCCGAAAACAAACCACGGCCCTTTTTCCTGGAAAAAACAAACCTCCCCCCTTTTGCGGCAGATTGCAGGAGCCACTTCCCTCTATCAATCCAGCCCAATTGGGACTGGGGCCACCTTTCATCTGGGGCCCTCCTGCGTATCGTGGGATTTTCAGGAGCCAGCCGCCAAACCCCCCCACAGGCCCCAACACAAACTACGGGCCCCCCCCCCCGGAAAAAACTACCCCCATCCCTGGGCAATTGCAGAGCCCCTTTTAACAAACCAGCCCCCCTTGGAACTGGTGCCACCTTTTTAAACTGGGAACCAAACCTGGGGGTATTGGGGATTTTTTAGGAGCCAGGGGGCCCCCCGCCCCCAGGCCCCCAAAAACAAACCAAGGGCCCCCTTTTCCCCGGGAAAAAAACTCCCCCCGCATCTTCTGGGGGAGATTGCAAAAGCCACTTCCTCTACAAACCCCCCGAACGGATTTTGGGGCCACCTTTTTATCGGGGAAACCCTCCGCGTAAAGGGTTTTCAGGAGCCAGGCCCCGGAACCCAAACCCCCAGGGCCCCCAAACCAAAAAAGGCCCTTTCCCTGGAAAAAACTACCCCCCCCCGCTTTTTGGGTGGAAAATTCAGGGCCCCTTGGCCTTTTATCCCAAAAAAGCCCGACCGGCACGGGCCACCCTTTATCCCGGGGGCCAACCTGCGAATTGTGGATTTTCAGGAGCCAGCCGGGGCCCCTCCCCGCCCCAGGCCCGAACACAAACCACGGCCTTTTCCCTGGAAGTAAAACTACCTGCCCCTCATCTGGCTGGCAATTGCAGGAGCCACTTGCCTCTATCAACCCGCCCGACTCGGCACTGGTGCCACCTTTCATCTGGGAACATCCTGGTATCGTGGATTTTCAGGAGCCCGCCGGCCACTCCCAGCCACAGGCCCCAACACAAACCAAAGGCCTTTTCCCTGGAATAAAACTCACCCGCCGCTTCTGGCTGGCAGATTGCAGGAGCCCCTTCCTTATCAAACAGCCGACTCGGACTGGTGCCACCTTTCATTGGGAACCATCCTGCTATCGTGGATTTTCAGGAGCCAGCCGGCCACTCCCCGCCACAGGCCCCCGAACACAAACCACGGCCCTTTTCCCTGGCAAAAAAACTCACCCCCCGCTTCTGGCTGGCAGATTGCAGGAGCCACTTGCCTCTATCAAACCACCGACTTGGCACTGGTGCCACCTTTCATTGGGAACCATCTGCGTATCGTGGATTTTCAGGAGCCACGGCCACTCCCAGCCCAGGCCCCCAAACACAAACTACGGCCCCTTTTTCCCCGGCAAAAAACTCACTGCCCCGCTTCTGGCTGGCAGATTGCAGGAGCCACTTCCCTCTATCAAACCAGCCCCACTTGGCACTGGTGCCACCTTTCATCTGGGAACCATCCTGCGTATCGTGGATTTTCAGGAGCCAGCCGGCCACTCCCAGCCACAGGCCCCCGAACACAAACCACGGCCCTTTTCCCTGGCAAACAAAACTCACCCGCCCCGCTTCTGGCTGGCAGATTGCAGGAGCCACTTCCCCCTATCAAACCAGCCCGACTCGGCACTGGTGCCACCTTTCATCTGGGAACCATCCTGCGTATCGTGGATTTTCAGGAGCCAGCCGGCCACTCCCAGCCACAGGTCCCCAAACAAATACTACGGCCCTTTTCCCTGGAATTAAAATGACCTGCCCATCTTCTGGCTGGCAGATTGCAGGAGCCACTTGCCTCTATCAAACCAGCCCGACTTGGCACTGGTGCCACCTTTCATCTGGGAACCATCCTGCGTATCGTGGATTTTCAGGAGCCAGCCGCCACTCCCAGCCACAGGCCCCCGAACACAAACCACGGCCCTTTTCCCTGGCAAACAAAACTCACCCGCCCCGCTTCTGGCTGGAAGATTGCAGGAGCCACTTGACTCTATCAAACCAGCCCGACTCGGCACTGGTGCCACCTTTCATCTGGGAACCATCCTGCGTATCGTGGATTTTCAGGAGCCAGCCGGCCACTCCCAGCCACAGGCCCCAAACACAAACTACGGCCCTTTTCCCTGGAAGTAAAACTGACCTGCCCACTTCTGGCTGGCAGATTGCAGGAGCCACTTGCCTCTATCAACCAGCCCACTGGCACTGGTGCCACCTTTCATCTGGAACCATCCTGCGTATCGTGGATTTTCAGGAGCCAGCCGCCACTCCCCGCCACAGGCCCCAAACAAAACCACGGCCTTTTCCTGGAAAAAACTGACCTGCCCATCATTTTGGCTGGCAGATTGCAGGAGCCACTTGCCTCTATCAAACCAGCCCGACTTGGCACTGGTGCCACCTTTCATCTGGGAACCATCCTGCGTATCGTGGATTTTCAGGAGCCAGCCGGCCACTCCCAGCCACAGGCCCCCGAACACAAACCACGGCCTTTTCCCTGGAAAGAAACTACCGCCCGCTTCTGGCTGGCAGATTGCAGGAGCCACTTGCCTCTATCAATCCAGCCCGACTGCACTGGTGCCACCTTTCATCTGGGAACCATCCTGCGTATCGTGGATTTTCAGGAGCCAGCCGGCCACTCCCAGCCACAGGCCCCAAACACAAACACGGCCCTTTTCCCTGGAAGTAAAACTGACCTGCCCATCTCTGGCTGGCAGATTGCAGGAGCCACTTGGCTTCTATCAAACCAGCCCCGACTCGGCACTGGTGCCACCTTTCATCTGGGAACCATCCTGCGTATCGTGGATTTTCAGGAGCCAGCCGGCCACTCCCAGCCACAGGCCCCCGAACACAAACCACGGCCCTTTTCCCTGGCAAGCAAACTCACCCGCCCCGCTCTGGCTGGCAGATTGCAGGAGCCACTTGCCTCTATCAAACCAGCCCGACTCGCACTGGTGCCACCTTTCATCTGGGAACCATCCTGCGTATCGTGGATTTTCAGGAGCCAGCCGGCCACTCCCAGCCACAGGCCCCCGAACACAAACTACGGCCCTTTTCCCTGGAAGTAAAACTGACCTGCCCATCTTCTGGCTGGCAGATTGCAGGAGCCACTTGCCTCTATCAAACCAGCCCGACTTGGCACTGGTGCCACCTTTCATCTGGGAACCATCCTGCGTATCGTGGATTTTCAGGAGCCAGCCGGCCACTCCCAGCCACAGGCCCCCGAACACAAACCACGGCCCTTTTCCCTGGAAAAAAACTCACCCCCCGCTTCTGGCTGCAGATTGCAGGAGCCACTTGCCCCTATCAAACCAGCCCGACTCGCCACTGGTGCCACCTTTCATCTGGGAACCATCCTGCGTATCGTGGATTTTCAGGAGCCAGCCGGCCACTCCCAGCCACAGCCCCCAAACACAAACCACGGCCCTTTTCCCTGGCAAACAAAACTCACCCGCCCCTTCTGGCTGGCAGATTGCAGGAGCACTTGCCTATCAAACCAGCCCGACTCGGCACTGGTGCCACCTTTCATCTGGGAACCATCCTGGTATCGTGGATTTTCAGGAGCCAGCCGGCCACTCCCAGCCACAGGCCCCAAACAAAAACCACGGCCCTTTTCCCTGGCAAATAAAACTCACCCGCCCGCTTCTGGCTGGCAGATTGCAGGAGCCACTTGCCTCTATCAAACAGCCCGACTCGGCACTGGTGCCACCTTTCATCTGGGAACCATCCTGCGTATCGTGGATTTTTCAGGAGCCAGCCGGCCACTCCAGCCACAGGCCCCAAACACAAACACGGCCCTTTTCCTGGAAAGAAAACTCACCTGCCCGCTCTGGCTGGCAAATTGCAGGAGCACTTCTCTATCAAACCAGCCCAACTCGGCACTGGTGCCACCTTTTCATCTGGGAACCATCCTGCGTATCGTGGATTTTCAGGAGCCAGCCGGCCACTCCCAGCCACAGGCCCCCAACAAAACCACGGCCCTTTTCCCTGGAAGTAAAACTGACCTGCCCGTCTCTGGCTGGCAGATTGCAGGAGCCACTTGCCTCTATCAATCCAGCCCGACTCGGCACTGGTGCCACTTTCATCTGGGAACCATCCTGCGTATCGTGGATTTTCAGGAGCCAGCCGGCCACTCCCAGCCACAGGCCCCAAACAAACACGGCCTTTTCCCTGAAAAAACTACCCCCTCTGCTGGCAGATTGCAGGAGCCACTTCCTCTATCAATCCAGCCCTCGGCACTGGTGCCACTTCATCTGGGAACCATCCTGCGTATCGTGGATTTCAGGAGCCAGCGCCACTCCAGCCACGCCCCCAACAAAACACGGCCCTTTTCCTGGAAAAAACTACCGCCCGCTTCTGGCTGGCAGATTGCAGAGCCACTTCCTCTATCAAACCAGCCGACTTGGCACTGTGCCACCTTTCATCTGGGAACCATCCGCTATCGTGGATTTTCAGGAGCCAGCGGCCACTCCAGCCCAAGCCCCCAAAAAAACACGGCCTTTCCTGGAAAAAAACGCTCTTGGCTGGAATTGAGGGCACTTGCTTTCAATCCACGACTGCACTTGCCCCCATTGGGAACATCCGGTATGGATTTTCAGGAGCCAGCCGGCCACTCCCAGCCACAGGCCCCCGAACACAAACACGGCCCTTTTCCCTGGAATAAAACTGCACCCGCCCGTCTTCTGGCTGGCAGATTGCAGAGCCACTTGCCTCTATCAAACCAGCCCGACTCGGCACTGGTGCCACCTTTCATTGGGAACCATCCTGCGTATCGTGGATTTTCAGGAGCCAGCCGGCCACTCCCAGCCACAGGCCCCCGAACACAAACCACGGCCCTTTTCCCTGGCAAAAAAACTCACCCGCCCCGCTTCTGGCTGGCAGATTGCAGGAGCCACTTCCCTCTATCAAACCAGCCCGACTCGGCACTGGTGCCACTT
>NW_026994562.1:0-6293 GCF_028769735.1 Zonotrichia leucophrys gambelii
GCCGGCCCCGACCTTCATAAAACCAGTTCCGGATCAGACCCGCCCCCGGCAGGCCGACCACTTGCCCTTACCGACGACTGGCCTCTTGGACCAGGCTTGTTTGACCCGCCCTCACCGCCCCACAACTCGGCCTTTCTTAAAAACACGCCATCGCGGCAACGGCCTTTGCCTCACAACACCCCTTGCTGGTGCCACTCTTGGGACTTCCTGCACAGCATCAGGGCCCCGCCACTCGGCCATTCCAACAATACCCGCCCTTCCCGCACAAAACACCCCCTTCTGGAGTCACCCTCTTGCATGACCCTTATGACTGCTTGATTACAGCCTCAGCCCCACCACGCCCCCGAAAAAGCTGTCGTTGGCTGCTCACCCACAGGCCACTCAGGCCACTTGGATTGACAGCCTCAAAGGCCAAACCACGGCTTCTGGAAAACTACGCTCTGGACAGCACTCTCACACGACTGCTATCTGGAACCGGTATGGATTTCGGAGCCCGGCCCCGCCACAGGCCAAAACGCCTTTCCTGGAAAACTACCCTTGGGTGAGGACACTGCTTCAACGCCTGACGGCCTTTCATCTGGGACCTCGTTGGTTAGGCGCGCCTCACCCCAAAAACTTCCCTAGTAAAGACCTCCACTTGGCACAGCTCACCACGCGACTTGCACCCAGTGGCACTTTATCTGGACATCCTGCTGTGGATTTTGAGCAGCGCACTCCCAGCCCAAAAACGCCTTTCCGAAAACACCCTCTGGCAGATTGCAGGACACTTTCTTAACAGCCTGTGTGCACTTTTGGCACGTATCGTGATTTTCAACACGCCTCCACACCAACAAACGGCTTTCTGAATAAAACCGCCTCTGGCTGCAATGAGGAGCCATTCTTCAACCCACGCATGTCCACTTCTTGGACATCTGTATGTGGTTTTCAGGAGCAGCGCATCCCGCACAGGCCAACAAAACACGGCCTTTTCCCTGGAAAAAACTACCCGCTTGCTGGAGATTGCAGGAGCCACTTCTTCAACAGCCCGATGGCACTGTGCCACCTTTTCTGGGACCATCCGCGTATGTGGTTTTCAGAGCACGGCACTCCAGCCAAGCCAAAAAACTACGCCTTCTGGAATAACTGACTGCCATCTCTGCTGGCAATTGGACCACTGTTTCAAACCCATGATGGTGCACTTCATCTGGGACCATCCGCTATCGTGGATTTTCAGACCAGCGGCCATCCAGCCACAGCCCAACAACCGCCCTTCCTGAAAACTACCGCCCCTTGGCTGGCAGATTGCAGGACCACTTCCTCTTCAACCAGCCCGACTGCACTGGTGCACCTTCATCTGGGAACCATCCTGCTTGTGGATTTTCAGGAGCCAGCCGGCCACTCCAGCCACAGCCCCAAAACACGGCCCTTTTCCTGGAAAAAATACCGCCCCTCTGGTGGCAATTGCAGGAGCCACTTTCTATCAAACCAGCCGACTGCACTGTGCACCTTCATCTGGACATCGCGTATCGTGGATTTTCAGGAGCCAGCCGGCCACTCCAGCCACAGCCCCAAAAAACTACGGCCCTTTCCCTGGAATAAAACTGACTGCCCATCTCTGTGGCAGATTGCAGGAGCACTTGGCTCTATCAACAGCCACTTGGCACTGGTGCCACTTTCATCTGGGAACCATCCTGCGTATCGTGGATTTTCAGGAGCCAGCCGGCCACTCCAGCCACAGGCCCAAACAAAACACGGCCTTTCCTGGAAAAAACACCCCCCTTCTGGCTGCAGATTGCAGGAGCCACTTGCCTCTATCAACCAGCCGACTCGCACTGGTGCACCTTTCATCTGGGAACATCCTGCGTATCGTGGATTTTCAGGAGCAGCGGCCACTCCAGCCACAGCCCCAACACAACCACGGCCTTTTCCTGGAAAAAACTACCGCCCTTCTGGCTGGCAGATTGCAGGAGCCACTTCTCTATCAAACAGCCGACTGGCACTGGTGCCACCTTTTCTGGAACCATCCTGCGTATGTGGATTTTCAGGAGCCAGCGGCACTCCGCCAAGCCCCAACAAACACGGCCTTTTCCTGAAAAAACTACCCCCGCATCTGGCTGGCAGATTGCAGGAGCCACTTGCTCTATCAAACCAGCCCGACTTGGCACTGTGCCACTTCTCTGGGAACCATCCTGCTATCGTGGATTTTCAGGGCCAGCGGCCACTCCCAGCACAAGCCCAAAAAAACTACGGCCTTTCCTGGAAGTAAAATGACCTGCCCTCATCTGGCTGGCAATTGCAGAGCACTTGTCTATCAACCAGCCCGACTTGGCATGTGCACTTTCATCTGGGAACCATCTGCGTATCGTGGATTTTCAGGAGCCAGCCGCACTCCAGCCACAGGCCCCCAACACAAACACGGCCTTTTCCTGGAAAAAACTACCGCCCCGTTCTGGCTGGCAGATTGCAGGAGCCACTTGCCTCTATCAACCAGCCCGATCGGCACTGGTGCCACTTTCATCTGGGACCATCCTGCGTATCGTGGATTTTCAGGAGCCAGCCGGCCACTCCAGCCACAGGCCCCAAAAAACACGGCCCTTTTCCCTGGAAAAAACTACCCCTTCTGGCTGGCAGATTGCAGGAGCCACTTCTCTTCAACCAGCCGACTCGCACTGGTGCCACCTTCATCTGGGAACCATCCTGGTATCGTGGATTTTCAGGAGCCAGCGGCCACTCCAGCCACAGGCCCCAACAAAACACGGCCTTTTCCTGGAAAAAACTACCCCGCTTCTGGCTGGCAGATTGCAGGAGCCACTTGCTCTATCAAACCAGCCGATTGGCACTGTGCCACTTTCATTGGGACCATCTGCGTATCGTGGATTTTAGGAGCCAGCGGCCACTCCCAGCCACAGGCCCCAAACAAACACGGCCCTTTCCCTGGAAGAAAATGACGCCCTCTCTGGCTGGCAGATTGCAGGAGCACTTGCCTATCAAACCAGCCGACTGGCACTGTGCCACCTTATCTGGGAACCATCTGGTATCGTGGATTTTCAGGAGCCAGCGCCCCAGCCACAGCCCCAAAAATCACGGCCTTTTCCTGGAAAACTACCTGCCCTTCTGGTGGAATTGCAGAGCCACTTGTTTCAACCGCCACTGGCATGGTGCCACCTTTCATTGGGACATCTGCGTATCGTGGATTTTCAGGAGCCAGCGGCCACTCCAGCCAAGGCCAAACAAACACGCCTTTTCCTGAAAAAACGACCGCCCTTTGGTGGCAGATTGCAGGGCATTCCTCATCAAACCGCCGACTGCATGGCCACTTTATCTGGGAACCTCCTGGTATGTGGATTTTCAGGAGCCAGCGGCCACTCAGCCAAGGCCCCAAACAAACAGGCCCTTTTCCCTGGAAGTAAAACTGACCTGCCCTCTCTGGCTGGCAGATTGCAGGAGCCACTTGCCTCTATCAAACCAGCCCGACTGGCACTGGTGCCACCTTTCATCTGGGAACCATCTGGTATCGTGGATTTTCAGGAGCCAGCCGGCCACTCCAGCCACAGGCCCCAAACACAAACTACGGCCCTTTTCCCTGGAATAAAAGACTGCCCGTCTTGGCTGGCAGATTGCAGGAGCCACTTGCCTCTATCAACCAGCCGACTCGGCACTGGTGCCACCTTTCATCTGGGAACCATCCTGCGTATCGTGGATTTTCAGGAGCAGCGGCCACTCCCAGCCACAGGTCCCAAACAAACACGGCCCTTTTCCTGGAATAAAACTGACCTGCCCATCTCTGGCTGGCAGATTGCAGGGCCACTTGCTCTATCAAACCAGCCCGACTTGGCACTGGTGCACCTTGTCTGGGACCATCGCGTATCGTGGATTTTCAGGAGCCAGCCGGCACTCCAGCCACAAGTCCCCAAAACAAACTACGGCCCTTTTCCCTGGAAGTAAAACTGACCTGCCCATCATCTGGCTGGCAGATTGCAGGAGCACTTGCTCTATCAAACCAGCCCACTTGGCACTGGTGCCACCTTTCATCTGGGAACCATCCTGCGTATCGTGGATTTTCAGGAGCCAGCCGGCACTCCCAGCCACAGGCCCCAAACACAAACACGGCCTTTTCCCTGGCAAGTAAAACTGACCTGCCCGTCATTGGCTGGCAGATTGCAGGAGCCACTTGCCTCTATCAACCAGCCGACTTGGCACTGGTGCCACCTTTCATCTGGGAACCATCCTGCGTATCGTGGATTTTCAGGAGCCAGCGGCACTCCCAGCCACAGGCCCCAACAAAACACGGCCCTTTCCTGGAAAAACTACCGCCCCTTCTGGCTGGAGATTGCAGGACCACTTGCTTATCAAACCAGCCCGACTTGGCATGGTGCCACTTTCATCTGGGACCATCCTGGTATGTGGATTTCAGGGCCAGCCGGCCACTCCCACACCCAACAATACAGGCCCTTTTCCCAAGAAAATACCGCCCTTCTGGCTGGCAATTGCAGGAGCACTTGCTCTATCAACCAGCCATTGGCACTGGTGCACTTTCATTGGGAACCATCCTGCATGTGGATTTTCAGGAGCGCCGGCATCCAGCACAGGCCCGAACACAAAAGCCCTTTTCCCGAAAACTACCGCCGCTCTGGTGCAGATTGCAGGAGCACTTCTCTATCAAACCAGCCGACTGGCATGTGCACTTTCATCTGGGAACCATCTGGTATCGTGGATTTCAGAGCAGCGGCACCCAGCACAGGCCCCGAACAAACACGGCCTTTCCTGGAAAAAACTACCCCGTTTGGTGGCAGTTGCAGGAGCACTTCTCTATCAACAGCCGACTTGCACTGTGCCACTTTCATTGGGAACACCTGCGTATGGATTTTCGACAGCCGGCCACTCCAGCCACAGGCCCCAAACAAAACTACGGCCCTTTTCCCTGGAATAAAACTGACCTGCCTCATCTGGCTGGCAGATTGCAGGGCACTTCCTCTATCAATCCAGCCCGACTTGCACTGGTGCCACCTTTCATCTGGGAACCATCCTGCGTATCGTGGATTTTCAGGAGCCAGCCGGCCACTCCCAGCCACAGGCCCCAAACACAAACACGGCCCTTTTCCTGGAAGTAAAACTGACCAGCCCTCATCTGGCTGGCAGATTGCAGCAGCCACTTGCTCTAATAAACCGCCCACTTGGCACTGGTGCCACCTTTCATCTGGGAACCATCCTGCGTATCGTGGATTTTCAGGAGCCAGCGGCACTCCAGCCACAGGCCCCAAACACAACACAGGCCTTTTCCCTGGAAGTAAAACTGACCTGCCCGTCATCTGGCTGGCAGATTGCAGGAGCCACTTGCCTCTATCAATCCAGCCCGTCGGCACTGGTGCCACCTTTCATCTGGGAACCATCCTGCGTATCGTGGATTTTCAGGAGCCAGCCGGCCACTCCCAGCCACAGGCCCCCGAACACAAACTACGGCCCTTTTCCCTGCAAAGAACTTCACCCGCCCCCTTCTGGCTGGCAGATTGCAGGACCACTTCCTCTATCAAACCAGCCATCGGCACTGGTGCCACCTTTCATCTGGGAACCATCCTGCGTATCGTGGATTTTCAGGAGCCAGCGGCCACTCCCAGCCACAGGCCCCGAACACAAACCACGGCCCTTTTCCCTGGCAAGAAAACTACCCGCCGCATCTGGCTGGCAGATTGCAGGAGCCACTTGCCTCTATCAAACCAGCCCGACTGGCACTGGTGCACCTTTCATCTGGGAACCATCCTGCGTATCGTGGATTTTCAGGAGCCAGCCGGCCACTCCCAGCCACAGGCCCCGAACACAAACCACGGCCTTTTCCTGGCAAAAAAATACCTGCCCCTTCTGGCTGGCAGATTGCAGGAGCCACTTGCTCTATCAAACCAGCCGACTGGCACTGGTGCCACCTTTCATCTGGGAACCATCCTGCGTATGTGGATTTTCAGGAGCCAGCCGGCCACTCCCAGCCACAGGCCCCAAAAAACCACCGGCCCTTTTCCCTGGAATAAAACTACCGCCCTCTTCTGGCTGGCAGATTGCAGGAGCCACTTCCCTCTATCAAACCAGCCCGACTCGGCACTGGTGCCACCTTTCATCTGGGAACCATCCTGCGTATCGTGGATTTTCAGGAGCCAGCCGGCCACTCCCAGCCACTAGCCCCCGAACACAAACCACGGCCCTTTTCCCTGGCAAACAAAACTCACCCGCCCTGCTTCTGGCTGGCAGATTGCAGGAGCCTCTTCCCTCTATCAAACCAGCCCGACTCGGCACTGGTGCCACCTTTCATCTGGGAACCATCCTGC
>NW_026994563.1:0-6281 GCF_028769735.1 Zonotrichia leucophrys gambelii
TGGTTGTGTTCGGGGCCGTGGGGCGGTGCTCCTAAATCCCGATCGAGATTTCCCAATGAAAGGGCACCAGTGCCGATGGTGTTTATAGAAGTGGCTCTGCAACCCGCAGGGGCGGTATTTTTCGGAAAAGGGCTGTGTTCGGGCCTGTGCTGGGAGTGCCGCTGGCTCCTGAAAATCCACGATACCAGGATGTTCCCAGATGAAAGGTGGCACCAGTGCCGAGTGGTGGTTTATAGAGCAAGTGTCCTGCAATCTGCCAGCCAGAAGAGGGCAGGTCATTTTATTCCAGGAAAGGGCCGTAGTTTTTTTGGGACCTGTGGCTGGGAGTGGCCGGCTGGCTCCTGAAAATCCACGATACGCAGGATGGCTCCCAGATGAAAGGTGGCACCAGTGTCGAATCGGGCTGGTTTGATAGAGCAAGTGGCTCCTGCAATCTGCCAGCCAGAAGCGGGTGGGTTAGTTTGTTTGCAGGAAAAGGGCCGTGTTTGTGTTCGGGGCCTGTGGCTGGGAGTGGCCGGCTGGCTCTGAAAATCCACGATACGCAGGATGGTCCCAGACAAGTGCACCAGTGCCAAGTCGGGCTGGTTTGATAGAGGCAAGTGGCTCCTGCAATCTGCCAGCCAGAAGCGGGTGGTTAAGTTTGTTTGCAGGGAAAGGGCCGTGGTTTGTGTTCGGGGCCTGTGGCTGGGAGTGGCCGCTGGTCCTGAAAATCCACGATACGCAGGATGTTCCCAGATGAAAGTGGCACCAGTGCCAAGTTGGGCAGGTTTGATATACCAAGTGGCTCTGCATGTCCAGCCAGATGATGGGCAGGTCAGTTTTACTTCCAGGGAAAAGGGCCGTAGTATTTTTGGGGACTGAGGCTCCCAGATGAGGTGACAGGCAGCTGTTAAGAATGCTCTGCAATCGCCACAGAGGGGGTTTTGGAAGGTGTTGTGGGTGTGATGGGCCCGATCAACAGGCATAAAGGTGGTCATTTTATAGATGCCTGTCTGAGGGGTTTTTTTCAGGGAAGCTGTTTGCTGCGAGTCGGCCCTGAAACCACAGCTGTCAGTAAAGGCGTGTGGGTTATGGAATGCTCCTGCAATCTGCAGCCAGGGGTAGTTTTCAGGAAGGCTGTTGTTGGCCTTGCGAGTGGCCGCTGGCTGTGAAAATCCACATACAAGGTTCCATGAAAGGGCAACCAGTGTGATAACATGCTCCGCATTCACAGAGGGTGTTTTCAGGAAGCTTTTGGCGTGCTGGATGCGCTGTGAAATCACGATACCGGATGGTTCCAAAAGGCAGTCCAAGTCGGTGGTTTGATAGCAAGTGGCTCCTCAATCTCAGCCAAAGCGGGGTATTTTGTTCCAGGAAAAGGGCCGTGGTTTGTTTGGGCCTGTGCTGGAGTGCCGCTGCTCCTGAAAATCACGATACCAGGATGGTTCCCAGATGAAAGGTGCACCATGCCAAGTGGCTGTTGAAGAGAAGTGTCCTGCAATCTGCCGCCAGAAGCGGGGGTATTTTTTCCAGGAAAAGGCCGTGTTTGTGTTTGGCCTGTGGCTGGGAGTGGCCGCTGCTCCTGAAAATCCACGATACCGGATGTTCCAATAAAGGTGCACCGGCAGTGGGCGGTTGATAACAAGTGCTCTGCAATTCACCAGAAGGGGGGTAGTTTTTCCAGGAAAGGGCGTGTTTTTTGGGCCGTGGCGGATGCCGCTGCTCCTGAAAATCCACGATACGCAGATGGTTCCCAGATGAAAGGTGGCACAGTGCCAAGTTGGCTGTTGAAGACATGTCCTGCAATCTCAGCCAAGGCAGGTGTTTATTCCAGGAAAGGCCAGTTTGTTGGGGCCTTGGGGAGTGCGCTGCTCCTAAATCCACGATACGCAGGATGGTCCCAATGAAAGTGCACAGTCCACGGGCTGGTTGATAGGAAGTGGCTCTGCAATCTGCAGCCAGAAGCGGGGTGGATTTTGTTGCCAGGAAAAGGCCGTTGTGTTGGGCCTGTGGCTGGGAGTGCCCTGCTCCTGAAAATCCACGATACGCAGATGTTCCCAATGAAAGTGGCACAGTGCCAGTCGGTGGTTTGATAGAAAGGGCTCCGCAATCGCCAGCCAGAGAGGGCGGTAGTTCTCCAGGAAAGGCGTTTTTTTGGGGCTGTGGCTGAGTGGCCGCTGGTAAAATCCACGATACGCAGGATGGTTCCATAAAGGGCAGAGTCAAGTCGGTGTTTATAGAAGTGGCTCCTGCAATCTGCCAGCCAAAGGGGTGTTTTTTCCAGGAAAGGGCTGTTTTGTTGGGGCCTGTGCTGGAGTGGCCGCTGCTCTGAAAATCCACGATACCGGATGGTTCCCAGATGAAAGGGGCACAGTGCCAGTGGGTTTGATAGCAAGTGGCTCCTGCAATTCCAGCAGAGCGGGGTATTTTTCCAGGGAAAAGGCCGTGTTGTTTGGGGCCTGTGGCTGGGATGGCCGGCTGGCTCTGAAAATCCACGAACGCAGGATGTTCCCAGATGAAAGTGGCACCAGTGCCAAGTCGGGCTGGTTTGAAGAGCAAGTGGCTCCTGCAATCTCCGCCAAAGCGGGGTGTAATTTTGTTTGCCAGGAAAAGGGCCGGTTTTGTTGGGGCCTTGGTGGGAGTGCGGCTGGCTCCTGAAAATCCCGATACGCAGATGGTTCCCAGATGAAGGTGCACCAGTGCCAAGTCGCTGGTTTGATAGGGGAATGGCTCCTGCAATCTCCACCAGAAGCGGGTGGAGTTTTGTTTGCCAGGGAAAAGGGCCGTGTTTGTGTTCGGGGCCTGTGCTGGAGTGGCCGTGGCTCCTGAAAATCCACGATACCGGATGGTTCCCAGATGAAAGTGCACCAGTGCATGTGGCGGTTGATAACAAGTGCTCCTGCAATTCAGCCAGATGAGGGCGGTAGTTTTCTTCCAGGGAAAGGGCCGTGTTTTTTGGGCCTGTGGCTGGGAGTGCGGCTGGCTCTGAAAATCCACATACCAGATGGTTCCCAGATGAAAGGGGCACGTGCCAAGTGGGTGTTTGAAACAATGTCTGCAATCTGCCACCAGAGATGGCAGTCTTTTAATTCCAGGAAAGGCCGTGTTTGTTTGGGGCTGTGGCTGGAGTGGCGCTGGTCCTGAAATCCACATACGCAGGATGGTTCCCAATGAAAGGTGGCACAGTGCCAGTCGGTGGTTTGATAGAGAATGGCTCCTGCAATCTCCAGCCAGAGCGGGTGTTTTTTTGCCAGGAAAGGGCGTGGTTTGTGTTCGGGGCCTGTGGCTGGGAGTGGCGCTGCCCTGAAAATCCACGATACGCAGATGGTTCCCAGATGAAAGGTGGCACCATGCCAGTCGGCTGTTGATAGAGAAGTGGCTCCTGCAATCTGCCAGCCAGAACGGGGGTAGTTTTTTCCAGGAAAAGGCCGGGTTTTGTTGGGGCCTGTGCTGGAGTGGCGCTGGCTCCTGAAAATCCACGATACGCGATGTTCCCAAGAAGGCACCGTCGGGTGTAGCAGTGGCGCAATCCAGCCAAGGGGTATTTCAGAAGCCTTTTTTGGCGTGCTGGTGCGTGCTCGAAAATCACGATACGCAGATGTCCGATAAGTGACAGTGCTGGCTGTTGAAGAGAGGTCCTGCATCTGCCACAAAGGGGGGTTTTTCAGGAAGGCCGTGTTTTGGGGCCTGTGCGGGTGCGCTGTCTGAATCCTACATGTCCAATAAGTGCACATGCAGTGGCTGTTATGATGCTGAATCTCAGCAGGGGGGATTTTGTTTCAGGAAAAGGTGTTGTTGGCTGTGGCTGAGTGGCGCTGCTCCTAAAATCGATACGGGTCCAGATAAAGGTGACGGCATCGGTGTGAAAGCAGGCTCCCATCCAGCAACGGTGTTTTGCCGAAAGCGGGTTTTTCGGGCCTTTGAGTGGCGCTGGCTGAAAATCCCTACAGGCCGAAGGGAATCAGGGTTATGAAGGCCTGCATCTCACCAGAGGGGTATTTTCAGGGAAAGGGCTGTTTTGGGCCGTGTGGGAGTCGCGTGAATCCACGTACAGATGTCCCAGAAGGCATGCCAGTGTGGTGGGCACAGTGCCGAGTCGGGCTGGTATATAGAGTCAAGAGGCTCCTGCAATCTGCCAGCCAGATGCGGGGGTGTTAGTTTTGTTTGCCAGGGAAAAGGGCCGTGGTTTTGTGTTGGGGGCCTGTGGCTGGAGTGGCCGGCTGGCTCCTGAAAATCCACGATACGCAGGATGGTTCCCAGAGAAAGGTGGCACCAGTGCCAAGTCGGGCTGGTTTGATAGAGCAAGTGGCTCCTGCAATCTGCCAGCCAGAAGCGGGGTGGTTAATTTTGTTTGCCGGGAAAAGGGCCGTGGTTTGTGTTCGGGGGCCTGTGGCTGGGAGTGGCCGGCTGGCTCCTGAAAATCCACGATACGCAGGATGGTTCCCAGATGAAAGGTGGCACCAGTGCCAGTCGGGCTGGTTTGATAGAGGCAAATGGCTCCGGCAATCTTCCAGCCAGATGCGGGCAGGTAGTTTTTATTGCCAGGAAAAGGGCCGTGTTTGTGTTGGGGGCCTGTGGCTGGGAGTGGCCGGCTGGCTCCTGAAAATCCACGATACGCAGGATGGTTCCCAGATGAAAGGTGGCACCAGTGCGAGTCGGGCTGGTTTGATAGAGCAAGTGGCTCCTGCAATCTGCCAGCCAAAATGATGGGCAGGTCAGTTTTACTTCCAGGGAAAAGGGCCGTAGTTTGTTTGGGGCCTGTGGCTGGGAGTGGCCGCTGGCTCCTGAAAATCCACGATACGCAGGATGGTTCCCAGATGAAAGGTGGACCAGTGCCGAGTCGGGCTGGTTTGATAGAGGGAAGTGGCTCCTGCATCTGCCAGCCAGAGACGGGGCAGGTCAGTTTTTTTCCAGGAAAAGGGCCGTAGTTTTGTTTGGGGGCCTGTGGCTGGGAGTGTGGCCGGCTGGCTCCTGAAAATCCACGATACGCAGGATGGTTCCCAGATGAAAGGTGGCACCAGTGCCGAGTCGGGCTGGTTTGATAGAGGCAAGTGGCTCCTGCAATCTGCCAGCCAGAAGCGGGGGGTGAGTTTGTTTGCCAGGGAAAAGGGCCGTGGTTTGTGTTCGGGGGCCTGTGGCTGGAGTGGCCGGCTGGCTCCTGAAAATCCACGATACGCAGGATGGTTCCCAGATGAAAGGTGGCACCAGTGCCAAGTCGGGCTGGTTTGATAGAGGCAAGTGGCTCCTGCAATCTGCCAGCCAGAAGACGGGCAGGTAGTTTAATTCCAGGGAAAAGGGCCGTGGTTTGTGTTTGGGGGCCTGTGGCTGGGAGTGGCCGGCTGGCTCCTGAAAATCCACGATACGCAGGATGGTTCCCAGATGAAAGGTGGCACCAGTGCCAAGTCGGGCTGGTTTGATAGAGGCAAGTGGCTCCTGCAATCTGCCAGCCAGAAGATGCGCGAGTCAGTTTTATTCCAGGGAAAAGGGGCCGTAGGTTTGTGTTCGGGGGCCTGTGGCTGGGAGTGGCCGGCTGGCTCCTGAAAATCCACGATACGCAGGATGGTTCCCAGATGAAAGGTGGCACCAGTGCCAAGTCGGCTGGTTTGATATGAGGCAAGTGGCTCCTGCAATCTGCCAGCCAGAAGGGGGTGAGTTTTTTTCCAGGGAAAAGGGCGTAGTTTGTGTTTGGGGCCTGTGCTGGGAGTGGCCGGCTGGCTCCTGAAAATCCACGATACGCAGGATGGTTCCCAGATGAAAGGTGGCACCAGTGCCAAGTCGGGCTGGTTTGATAGAGGCAAGTGGCTCCTGCAATCTGCCAGCCAGAAGGGGGGGTAGTTTTTTCCAGGGAAAGGGCCGTGGTTTGTGTTCGGGGCCTGTGGCTGGGAGTGGCCGGCTGGCTCCTGAAAATCCACGATACGCAGGATGGTTCCAGATGAAAGGTGGCACCAGTGCAGTCGGCTGGTTTGATAGAGGCAAGTGGCTCCTGCAATCTGCCAGCCAGAAGACGGGCGGTAGTTTTTTTGCCAGGGAAAAGGGCCGCAGTTTGTGTTTGGGGGCCTGTGGCTGGGAGTGGCCGGCTGGCTCCTGAAAATCCACGATACGCAGGATGGTTCCCAGATGAAAGGTGGCACAGTGCCAGTCGGGCTGGTTTGATAGAGGCAAGTGGCTCCTGCAATCTGCAGCCAGAGACGGGCAGGTTCAGTTTTGATTTCCAGGGAAAAGGGCCGTAGTTTGTGTTTGGGGGCCTGTGGCTGGGAGTGGCCGGCTGGCTCCTGAAAATCCACGATACGCAGGATGGTTCC
>NW_026994564.1:0-6278 GCF_028769735.1 Zonotrichia leucophrys gambelii
GATTGCGGAGCCCCTTCCCTATCAATCCCCCGACTTGGCATGGTTTCCCCCTTTCATCTGGGGAAACCCTCTGCTTCTGGTTTTCAGAGCCAGCCCGGGTATCCCCGCCCCAGGGCCCCAAACAAACCCCGGGCCCCTTTTTTTGGCAAACAAAATTAACCACCCCCCTTTGGCTGGGGATTGCAGGGGCCTTTCCCCTATCAAACCGCCCGACTTGGCACTGGGCCACCTTGGGTCTGGGAGCCCTTTGCGTATTTGGATTTTCAGGGGGCCGGGCCATCCCAGCCCAAATCCCAAAAACAATCTCGGGCCCTTTTTTCCCGGAAAAAAAACTGACCTGCCCCTATTGGCTGGCAATTGCAGCAGCCCCTTCTAAAATCAAACTAGCCCAATCGGATGGTGCCCCCTTTCATTGGGAACAATCCGCGTATTGGGGTTTTCAGGGGCCAGCCGCCACTCCCAGCCACAGGCCCCCAACCAAACAGGCCTTTTCCCCGGCAAAAAAACTCACCCGCCCCCCTTTGGGGCAGATTGCAGGACCACTTCCTCTTTTAAAACCCATGGCATGGTGCCATTTATTGGGGGGCCATTGGTTCGTGGTTTTTGGGCCACCGGCCCCCCAGCCCCGGCCCCAAAAAAAACTACGGCCCCTTTTCCGGAAGTAAATGACCTGCCCATCTTCTGGCTGGCAGATTGCAGGAACCCACTTGCCTCTTCAAACAGCCCAACTTGGCACTGGTGCCACCTTTCATCTGGGAACCATCCTGCGTATCGTGGATTTTCAGGAGCCAGCCGGCCACTCCCAGCCACAGGCCCCAAACAAAACTACGGCCCTTTTCCCTGGAAGTAAACTGACCTGCGTGTCATCTGGCTGGCAGATTGCAGGAGCCACTTCCCCATATCAATTCCAGCCCTACTGGCACTGGTGCCACCTTTCATCTGGGAACCATCCTGCGTATCGTGGATTTTCAGGAGCCAGCCGGCCACTCCCAGCCACAGCCCCAAAACAATCTACGGCCCTTTTCCCTGGAAGTAAAACTGACCTGCCCTCATCTGGCTGGCAATTGCAGAGCCACTTGCTCTATCAAACAGCCCACTCGGACTGGTGCCACCTTCATCTGGAACATCCTGCGTATCGTGGATTTTCAGGAGCCAGCCGGCACTCCCAGCCACAGGCCCCCAACACAAACCACGGCCCTTTTCCCTGGCAAAAAACTCACCGCCCCGCTTCTGGCTGGCAGATTGCAGGAGCCACTTCCTCTATCAAACCAGCCGACTCGCACTGGTGCCACTTTCATCTGGGAACCATCCTGCGTATCGTGGATTTTCAGGAGCCAGCGCACTCCCAGCACAGGCCCCAACACAAACACGGCCCTTTCCTGAAGAAAACACCGCCACTTCTGGCTGGCAGATTGCAGACCCTTGGCTCTTCAACAGCCACTGCACTGGTGCCACCTTTCATTGGGAACCATCCTGCGTATTGGATTTTCAGAGCCAGCCGGCCACTCCAGCCACAGGCCCCCAAACACAACTACGGCCCTTTTCCCTGGAATAAAACTGACCTGCTCTCAGTGGCAGATTGCAGGACCACTTCCCTACAACCAGCCCGACTGGCACTGGTGCCACCTTTCATCTGGAACCATCCTGCGTATCTGGATTTTCAGACCAGCCGGCCACTCCCAGCCACAGCCCCAAACACAAACCACGGCCCTTTTCCCTGAAAAAATCACCCCCCCTTCTGGCTGGCGATTGCAGGAGCACTTCCTTATCAAACCACCCGACTCGGCACTGGTGCCACCTTTCATCTGGGAACCATCCTGCGTATCGTGGATTTTCAGGAGCCAGCCGGCCACTCCCAGCCACAGGCCCCAACCAAACACGGCCCTTTTCCCTGGAAAAAACTACCGCCCCTTCTGGCTGGCAATTGCAGGAACACTTCCTCATCAAACCAGCCCGACTCGGCACTGGTGCCACCTTTCATCTGGAACCATCCTGCGTATCGTGGATTTTCAGGAGCCAGCCGCCACTCCCAGCCACAGGCCCCAAACAAAACTACGGCCCTTTCCCTGGAAGAAAACTGACCTGCCCTCTCTGCTGGCAGATTGCAGACCACTTCCTCTCAAACCAGCCCGACTGGCACTGGTGCCACCTTTCATCTGGGAACCATCCTGCGTATCGTGGATTTTCAGGAGCCAGCCGGCCACTCCCAGCCACAGGCCCCGAACAAAACCACGGCCTTTTCCTGAAAAAACTACCCCCGCTTCTGGCTGGCAGATTGCAGAGCCACTTCCTCTATCAACCAGCCGACTGGCACTGGTGCCACCTTTATCTGGGACCATTGCTATGTGGATTTCAGAGCCAGCCGGCCACTCCAGCCACAGGCCCCAAACAACACGGCCCTTTCCTGGAAAAAACACCCCTTCTGGCTGGCAGATTGCAGGAGCCACTTCTCTATCAAACAGCCCAACTGACTGTGCACCTTTCTGGACATCCGGTATGTGGATTTTCAGGCAGCCGGCACTCCCAGCCACAGCCCCCAAACAACACGCCCTTTTCCCTGAAAAAATACCCCCCTTGCTGATTGCAGAGCCATTTATCAACACCAATGGACTGTCCACTTTCATTGGGACATCCGCGTACTGGATTTCAGAGCAGCCGGCACTCCCAGCCACAGCGAACACAACCACGGCCTTCCTGAAGAAACTACCCCCCCGCTTCGGCTGCAGATTGCAGGACCACTTGCTCATCAAACCACCCAGGCATGTGCCCTTTCATCTGGGAACCATCCTGGTATCGTGGATTTCGAGCCGGCCAGCCACAGGCCAACAAAATACGCCTTCCTGGAAAAAAAAAAAAAAAAAAAAAAAAAAAAAAAAAAAAAAAAAAAAAAAAAAAAAAAAAAAAAAAAAAAAAAAAAAAAAAAAAAAAAAAAAAAAAAAAAAAAAAAAAAAAAAAAAAAAAAAAAAAAAAAAAAAAAAAAAAAAAAAAAAAAAAAAACCAGCCCGACTCGGTACTGTGCCACCTTTCATCTGGAACATCCTGCGTATCGTGATTTTCAGGAGCCAGCCGGCCACTCCCAGCCACAGGCCCCGAACACAAACACGGCCTTTTCCCTGCAAAAAAACTCACCGCCCGCTTCTGGCTGGCAGATTGCAGAGCACTCCTCTATCAACCAGCCCGACTCGGCACTGGTGCCACCTTTCATCTGGGAACCATCCTGCGTATCGTGGATTTTCAGGAGCCAGCCGGCCACTCCCAGCCACAGGCCCCCGAACACAAACCACGGCCCTTTTCCCTGGCAAACAAAACTCACCCGCCCCGCTTCTGGCTGGCAGATTGCAGGAGCCACTTCCCTCTATCAAACCAGCCCGACTCGACACTGGTGCCACCTTTCATCTGGGAACCATCCTGCGTATCGTGGATTTTCAGGAGCCAGCCGGCCACTCCCAGCCACAGGCCCCGAAACACAAACTACGGCCCCTTTCCCTGGAAGTAAAACTGACTTGCCCATCTTCTGGCTGGCAGATTGCAGGAACCACTTGGCTCTCTCAAACCAGCCCAACTTGGCACTGGTGCCACATTTCATCTGGGAACCATCCTGCGTATCGTGGATTTTCAGGAGCCAGCCAGCCACTCCCAGCCACAGGCCCCCGAACACAAACCACGGCCCTTTTCCCTGGCAAAAAAAACTCACCCGCCCCGCTTCTGGCTGGCAGATTGCAGGAGCCACTTGCCTCTATCAAACCAGCCCGACTCGGTACTGGTGCCACCTTTCATCTGGGAACCATCCTGCGTATCGTGGATTTTCAGGAGCCAGCCGGCCACTCCCAGCCACAGGCCCCCGAACAAAAACCACGGCCCTTTTCCCTGGAATTAAAACAGACCTGCCCATCTTCTGGCTGGCAGATTGCAGGAGCCACTTGCCTCTATCAAACCAGCCCGACTTGGCACTGCTGCCACTTTTCATCTGGGAACCATCCTGCGTATCGTGGATTTTCAGGAGCCAGCCGGCCACTCCCAGCCACAGGCCCCCAAACACAAACTACGGCCCCTTTTCCTGGAAGTTAAACTGACCTGCCCATCTTCTGGCTGGCAGATTGCAGGAACCACTTGGCTCTGTCAAACTAGCCCAACTTGGCACTGGTGCCACCTTTCATCTGGGAACCATCCTGCGTATCGTGGATTTTCAGGAGCCAGCCGGCCACTCCCAGCCACAGGCCCCAAACACAAACTACGGCCCTTTTCCCTGGAAGTAAAACTGACCTGCGTGTCATCTGGCTGGCAGATTGCAGGAGCCACTTGCCTCTATCAATCCAGCCCGACTCGGCACTGGTGCCACCTTTCATCTGGGAACCATCCTGCGTATCATGGATTTTCAGGAACCAGCCGGCCACTCCCAGCCACAGGCCCCCAAACACAAACCACGGCCCTTTTCCCTGGCAAAGAAAGTCACCCACCCCGCTTCTGGCTGGCCGATTGCAGGAGACACTTCCATCTATTAAACCAGCCTGACTCGGCACTGGTGCCACCTTTCATCTGGGAACCATCCTGCGTATCGTGGATTTTCAGGAGCCAGCCGGCCACTCCCAGCCACAGGCCCCCGAACACAAACTACGGCCCCTTTCCCTGGAAGTAAAACTGACCTGCCCTCATCTGGCTGGCAGATTGCAGGAGCCACTTGCCTCTATCAATCCAGCCCGACTCGGCACTGGTGCCACCTTTCATCTGGGAACCATCCTGCGTATCGTGGATTTTCAGGAGCCAGCCGGGCCCCTCCCAGCCACAGGCCCCCGAACACAAACTACGGCCCCTTTCACTGGAATTAAAACAGACCTGCCCATCTTCTGGATGGCAAATTGCAGGAAACTCTTCCCTCTATCAAAACCCGCCTGACTCGGCACTGGTGCCACCTTTCATCTGGCACCATCCTGTGTCTCGAGGATTTTCAGGAGCCAGCCGGCCACTCCCAGCCACAGGTCCGCAAACAAATACTACGGCCCTTTCCCTGGAAGTAAAACTGACCTGCCCATCATCTGGCTGGCAGATTTCCGGAGCCAGTTGCCTCAATCAAACCAGCCCGACTTGGCACTGGTGCCACCTTTCATCTGGGAACCATCCTGCGTATCGTGGATTTTCAGGAGCCAGCCGGCCACTCCCAGCCACAGCCCCCAAACAAAACTACGGCCCTTTTCCTGGAAGTAAAACTGACCTGCCCATCTTCTGGCTGGCAGATTGCAGGAACCACTTGCCTCTGTCAACCAGCCCAAATTGGCACTGGTGCCACCTTTCATCTGGGAACCATCCTGCGTATCGTGGATTTTCAGGAGCCAGCCGCCACTCCCAGCCACAGGCCCCGAACACAAACTACGGCCCTTTTCCCTGGAAAGTAAAACTGACCCTGCCCGTCTTCTGGCTGCAGATTGCAGGAGCCACTTGCCTCTATCAACCAGCCCGACTTGGCACTGGTGCCACCTTTCATCTGGGAACCATCCTGCGTATCAGTGGATTTTCAGGAGCCAGCCGGCCACTCCCAGCCAACAGGCCCCCGAACACAAACCACGGCCCTTTCCCTGGCAAAGAAAACTACCTCCCCGCTCTCTGCTGGCAGATTGCAGGAACCACTTCCTCTATCAAACCAGCCCGACTCGTCACGGTGCCACCTTTCATCTGGGAACCATCTGCGTATCGTGGATTTTCAGGAGCCAGCGGCCACTCCCAGCCACAGGCCCCCAAACACAAACTACGGCCCTTTTTCCCTGGAAAAAAACTACCTGCCCGCTTCTGGCTGGCAGATTGCAGGAGCCACTTGCTCTATCAAACCAGCCCGAACTTGGCACTGGTGCCACCTTTCATCTGGGAACCATCCTGCGTATCGTGGATTTTCAGAGCCAGCCGCCACTCCCACCACAGGCCCCCGAACACAAACCACGGCCCTTTTCCCTGGCAAACAAAACTAACCACCCGCTTCTGGCTGGCAGATTGCAGGAGCCACTTGCCTCTATCAAACCAGCCCGACTCGGCACTGGTGCCACCTTTCATCTGGGACCATCCTGCGTATCGTGGATTTTCAGGAGCCAGCCGGCCACTCCCAGCCACAGGCCCCAAACAAATACTACGGCCCTTTTCCCTGGAAGTAAAACTGACCTGCCCGTCATCTGGCTGGCAGATTGCAGGAGCCACTTGCCTCTATCAATCCAGCCTGACTTGGCACTGGTGCCACCTTTCATCTGGGAACCATCCTGCGTATCGTGGATTTTCAGGAGCCAGCCGGCACTCCC
>NW_026994565.1:0-6276 GCF_028769735.1 Zonotrichia leucophrys gambelii
CCTTCTTTTTGGAACCCCCCGGGTTCGGGGTTTTTAAACCAAACGGCCCTTTTCCCACAACCCCCAACCCCCGGCTTTTCCCGGCAAAAACTAACCCCCCCGCTTCGGGGACTTGCAGGGCCACTTTCCTCTTAAAAACCCTCCCGACTGAAGTGGGAATTCATCGGACCATCCGCGCCGGACCCCCCCCCAAACCGGCCACTCCCTGCAAGAAAACAACTACCCGGCCCTTTCCCCGGAATTAAAAGCCCTGCCCTCATCCCCTGGCAGGTGCAACCATTTGAAACCACCCACTGGACGGGCCACCTTCCCCTACCACCGGCCCCCAATTTTAACCACGGGCCCTTCCCAGCAAGTCAAAACCCGGGCCCCTTTCCCGGAGTTAAATCCCCGCCTCACCCGCCCCTTGCAGGGCCACCTTTTCTAACCACCCTCGGATGGGATTTTCACGGGACCATCGCCGTATCCCGCCAGGCCCCCCCCAATACCCGGGCCCCCCCGGGAAAAAAACTAACCCCCTTCCCTGGAAAAAAACCACCCCCTCCCGGATTTCAGGGCCACTTTTCTAACCAACCGCCCCCCTGAAAACGCCACCGGAACCTCCAGCCCATTGTATTCAAACCAGGCCCTTTCCCCAGGGTTTAAAAAATCCCCTTTCCCGGAATTAAAAGCCTTTAATCTTTTTTTTCAACCACTTTGGGTTTCCCAAAACCCCCCTGGAAATCCACCTTTCATCTGGGAACCCCCGCGCTATTTCAGGCCCGAACACCCGGGCCCCCCTGGGAAACAAACCACGGCCCCTTTCCCCCGGGAAAACAACCACCCGCCTTTTTCAAAGCGACCACTTGCCTGTTCATTCACCGGGGGAAACCCCTGGTACCCTTTCAGGAACCCGCAGTACCAAAAAGCCCCAACCCCCAAAAACTCCCAAACAAAACACCGGGCCCTTCCCTGGGAATGAAGCCCATCTTCCTCTCAATCCCGCCCCCTTTGGTTCCAAAAAGGCACTTTCATTTTGCCACCTTTAATCTGGTTACCCGCGTACTGTTGGCCAGCACCCCCCACAACAGGCCCCAAACACAACCTACGGCCCTTTCCCTGGAATAAAACAGACCTGCCCATCATCTGGCTGGCACATTGCACGCAGCCACTTGGTATATCAAACTATGCCCAACTTGGCACTGGTGCCACTTTCATCTGGAACCATCCTGCGTATCGTGGATTTTCAGAGCCAGCCGCCACTCCCACCACATAGGCCCCCGAACACAAACCACGGCCCTTTTCCCTGGAAGTAAAACTGACCTGCCCGTCATCTGGCTGGCAGATTGAAGGAGCCATTGACCTCTATCAATCCAGCCCGACTCGAGCACTGGTGCCCCCTTTTCATCTGGAACCATCCTGCGTATCGTGGATTTTCAGGAGCCAGCCGGCCACTCCCAGCCACAGGCCCCCGAACACAAACCACGGCCCTTTTCCCTGGCAAAGAAAACTCACCCGCCCCGCTTCTGGCTGGCAGATTGCAGGAGACACTTCCCTCTATAAACCACCCGACTCGGTACTTGGTGCCACCTTTCATCTGGGAACCATCCTGCGTATCGTGGATTTTCAGGACCCAGCCGGCCACTCCCAGCCACAGTCCCCGAAACACAAACACGGCCCGTTTCCCAGGCAAATAAAACTAACTGCCACCACGCTTCTGGCTGGCAGATTGCAGGAGCCACTGTCCTCTATCAAACCAGCCCGACTTCGACACTGGTGCCACTTTCATCTGGGAACCATCCTGCGTATCGTGGATTTTCAGGAGCCAGCCGGCCACTCCCAGCCACAGGCCCCCGAACAAAACTACGGCCCTTTTCCCTGGCAAACAAAACTAACCCACCCCGCTTCTGGCTGGAAGATTGCAGGAGCCACTTGCCTCTATCAAACCAGCCCGACTCGAAACTGGCGCCACCTTTCATCTGGGAACCATCCTGCGTATTGTGGATTTTCAGGAGCCAGCCGGCCACTCCAAGCCACATGTCCCTAAAACAAATACTACGGCCCTTTTCCCAGAATAAAACAGACCTGCCCTCTTCTGGCTGCAGATTGCAGGAGCCAGTTGGTACTTATCAAACCAGCCCGACTTGGCACTGGTGCCACCTTTCATCTGGGAACCATCCTGCGTATCGTGATTTTCAGGAGCCAGCTGGCCACTCCCAGCCACAGGCCTTCGAAACACAACCACGGCCCTTTTCCCTGGCAAACAACACTACCTACCCGTCTCTGGCTGGCAGATTGCAGGAGCCACTTGCCTGTATCAATACCAGCCAACTCGACACTGGTACCACCTTTCATCTGGAAACCATCCTGCGTAATGTGGATTTTCAGGAGCTAGCCGGCCACTCCCAGCCACAGGTCCCCAAACAAATACTACGGCCCTTTTCCCTGGAAGTAAAACTGACCTGCCCATCTTCTGGCTGGCAGATTGCAGGAGCCACTTGGTACTATCAAACCAGTCGGACTTGCACTTCTGCCACCTTTCCATCTGGAACCATCCTGCGTATCGTGGATTTTCAGGAGCCAGACGCCATCCCACCACAGGCCCCCGAACACAAGCCACGGCCCTTTTCCCTGGCAAACAAAACTACCCAACCCCTTCTGGCTGGCAGATTGCAGGAGCCACTTGCCTCTATCAAACCAGCCCGACTCGACACGGTGCCACCTTTCATCTGGGAACCATCCTGCGTATCGTGGATTTTCAGGAGCCAGCGGCCACTCCCAGCCACAGGCCCCCCAAAAACAAACTACGGCCCTTTTCCCCGGAAGTAAAACTGAACCCGCCCCTCTCTGGGTGGCAATTGCAGGAGCCACTTGGTTTATCACCAGCCCGACTCGGCACTGGTGCCACCTTTCATCTTTGGGGAAACCCTCCTGTTATCGTGAAATTTTTAGGGGCCAGCCGGCCACTCCCAGCCACAGTCCCCAAAAAAATACTACGGCCCTTTCCCTGGAAATAAAACTGACCTGCCCCTTCCCGGCTGGCAGATTGCAGGACCACTTGCCTCTATCAACCAGCCCAAAATCGGCACTGGTGCCACCTTTCATCTGGGGAAACCATCCCGCGTATCGTGATTTTCAGGAGCCACCGGCCACTCCCCCCGCCACAGGCCCCGAACAAAACTACGGCCCTTTTCCCTGGCAAACAAAAAACCCACCCCGCTTCTGGCTGGAGATTGCAGAGCCACTTGTTCTATCAAACCACCCGACTCGAACTGGCCACCTTTCATCTGGGGAAACCCTCCTGCGTATTGTGGATTTTCAGGGGCCAGCCGCCACCCCAGCCACAGGCCCAAAACAATATACGCCCTTTTTCCCCGGAATTAAAACAGACCTGCCATCTTCTGGGTGGCAGATTGCAGGGGCCACTTGTATATCAAAACCCGCCGACTTGGCACTTCGCCCCCTTCATCTGGGGAAACCCTCCTGCGTATCGTGGATTTTCAGGAGCCACGGCCCCCTCCCAGCCACAGGCCCCAAACAAATCTACGGCCCTTTCCCCGGAAGTAAAACTACCTGGCCATCTTTGGCTGGCAGATTTTCAGGGGCCCTTTTTACTATCAAACCAAACCCCCCCCCCCCCCCCCCCCCCCCCTTTTTTCACTTCTGCCACCTTTTTTCGGAACCATCCTGCTATCGTGGGTTTTCGGGGCCAAAGGGCCCCTCCCCCGCCACAGGGCCCCCCAAAACAAGCCACGGGCCTTTTTTCCCGGCAAAAAAAACGACCCAACCCGCTTCTGGGGGCAGATTCAGGAGCCACTTTCCTCTATCAAACCCCCCGACTCGCACGGGTGCCACCTTTCATCTGGGAACCATCCTGGTATCGGGAATTTTCCAGGAGCCAGCCGGCCACTCCCAGCCACAGCCCCCAAACAAAACTACGGCCCTTTTCCCTGGAAGTAAAACAGACCTGCCCATCATCTGGGTGGCAATTGCAGGAGCCACTTGGTATATCAAACCAGCCCGACTTGCACTGGTGCCACCTTTCATCTGGGAACCATCCCTGCGTATCGTGGATTTTCAGGAGCCAGCCGGCCACTCCAGCCACAGTCCCCCAAAAAAACACTGGCCCTTTTCCCGGAAGTAAACCGACCGCCGTATCTGGCTGGCAGATGCAGGAGCCACTTCCCCCTATCAATCCAGCCCGACTCGGCACTGGTGCCACCTTTCATCTGGGAACCATCCTCGTATCGTGGATTTTCCAGGAGCCAGCCGGCCACTCCCAGCCACAGCCCCCAAAAAAAAAAAAACCCCGGCCCTTTTCCCTGGCAACAAAACTCCCCCCCCTTTTGGCGGGGAAAATTGCGGAGCCACTTCCTTTTTCAAACCACCCCACTTTGAAAATGGGCCACCTTTTATCTGGAAACCCTCCTGCGTATTTTGGTTTTCAGAGCCACCGGCACCCCAGCCACACCCAAAACAATCTACGCCCTTTTCCCTGGGAATAAAACGACCTCCCATCTGGCTGGCAATTGCAGGAGCCACTTGTAAACAAACCCCCATTGGCACTGGTGACCCTTTCAACGGGAAACCCTCCGGCGTATCGTGGGTTTTTGGGGCCCCGGGCCCCTCCCACCACAGGGCCCCCCAACACAAAACCCCGGGCCCTTTTCCCTGAAAAATCAACCCCCCGTTCTGCTGGCAATTCAGGGGCCCCTTGCCCCCTTTTCAAAACCCGCCCGACTCGGACTGTCCCCCTTTCATCTGGGAACCACCGCGTATGTGGATTTTCAGGAGCCAGCCGGCCCCCCAGCCACAGGCCCCCAAACCCAAACACGGCCCTTTTCCCTGGAATAAACTACCTCCCCTTTTGGCGGAGATTTCGGGGGCCACTTTTTAAACAAACCACCCCCTGCCCTTTCCACCTTTCATCTGGGGGAAACCCCCTGGTATCGGGATTTTCAAGCCAGCCGGCAAATCCCACCACACCCCCAAAAAACCCGGGGCCCTTTTCCCTGGCAAAAAAAATACCCCCCTTCCGCTGGAATTGCAGGAGCCACTTTTTCAAACCCCCAAAATGCACTGGTCCACCTTCATCTGGGAACCCTCCGGTATTGTGGATTTTCGGAGCCCCGGGGACTCCCAGCCACAGGCCCCCAAAACAAACCGGCCCTTTTCCCTGGAATAAACTGACCTGCCCTCCGGCTGGGAGATTTCAGGGGCCATTTTCCCCTTCAAACCCGCCCACTGCACTGGTGCCCCCTTTCACTGGGGAAACCCTCCTGCTATCGGGATTTTCAGGAGCCACGGCCCCCCCAGCCCCGGCCCCCAAACAAAACCACGGGCCCCTTTTCCCTGGAAAAAATCCCCTCCCCTCCTGGCGGCGATTGAGGAACCCCTTCCTCTACAACCACCCGCTGGCCGGTGCCCACCTTTCACTGGAACCCCCCAAACGTGGGTTTTTAGGAGCCGCGGGCCCCTCCCACCACAGGCCCCCAACACAAACCACCCCTTTTTTTCCGGAAAAAAACTAAACCCCCCCCTTCTGGCTGGAAAATTGCAGGACCATTCTCTTCAAACCACCCCACTGAAAATGGGCCACCTTTCACTGGGAACCCTCCTGGTATTGTGGATTTTAGGAGCCAACGGCACTCCCAGCCACAGGCCCCCAAACAAAACACGGCCCCTTTTCCCCGGAAAAAAACTACCCCCCCCTTCTGGGGGCAGATTGCAGGAACCCCTTTTCTTCAAACCACCCACTTGGGACGTGCCACCTTTCATCTGGGAACCATCCTGCTAAACGTGGTTTTTAGGAGCCCCGGCCCCTCCCAGCCACAGGCCCCCAAAAAAAACCACGGCCCTTTCCCTGGAAAAAACTACCGCCACCCCCTGGCTGGCAATTGCAGGAGCCCTTTATTTTCAAACCTTCCCAACTTGGACTGGCCACCTTTCATCTGGGAACCATCCGGGTATCGGGATTTTCAGGAGCCCGCCGGCCACTCCCAGCCACGGCCCCACAACAAAACCGGCCCTTTTCCCTGGAATTAAAACTGACCTGCCCTCATCTGGGTGGCAGATTGCAGAGCCACTTCCTCTATCAAACCAGCTCGCCCTTTGGGACTGTTCCACCTTTCATCTGGGAACCATCCTGCATCGTGGATTTTCAGGAGCCACCGGCCACCCCAACCACAGGCCCCCGAACACAAACCACGGCCTTTTCCCTGGGAAAAAAATAACCCCCCGTTCTGGCTGGGAGATTGCAGGACCACTTCCCCTACAAACCAGCCCCCGGGGGGGTTT
>NW_026994566.1:0-6269 GCF_028769735.1 Zonotrichia leucophrys gambelii
GTCTGGACATGAGGAGCCGATGGCTGAGCCTGCAGAGATGCGGAGTCCCTCTCGCCCTGAGCAGGGAGTGGTCCCAAGGCCGGGACTAGTCACCTGGGAAGGTCACAGGATTAACATCTGACGGGGACATCAAGCCCTAAAAAGCTCCCACGAGGACTGGATCCCCCGGCTCTGCCCCTAGTGGACAGAGCTGCACATATCCTCCTCCTCTGAGTCGCCCTGGGAGACGTGACGGGGACTGCAGCCCTGCCGAGCCGCCCAATCCTGAGCTGATCACTTTTAATAAAGGCATTAAAAAGGAGAAGAAGTCTCCTGGCCCTGTTTATTTCAGCTGGGGGCGCTCGTCCGGAATAGCCACGCCGCAAGAAGACTCAAGACTGGCCATCTTGGACTTCAGGACAGCTGGCTACCAGGACCAGAGGGATCGGCTCAGGAGCAGCGACGCAGAGGAGCACCGGAGCACCAGATTGGTGAGAAAGCCGGTGGCGGGAGCGGGAGACGTGCGCATGTGTGTGTGAATGAGACGAAGGCCGGCAGCCGGACCTTCGAAGTGAGAGTGGACCTCTCAGTACCGCGGTTCCGGACTCCTGCGAAGGATCCGGCCGGGAACAGGGGGCAGAGCTTGGAATTAGCGTGAGTGAGTCGTCTCCCAAGGGGGAATAAAGGGCTCCCCCTCCTCCGGGCGTGCGGAGGGAATTTTTGTATGAGTGGCACGCACCCAAAATAGGCCCTGACAGAGGGAAGTCAGGCAGATTTGTCAGTCCCGAGAAGGATTCAGGTAGCTCACAAGCCCTGCAGGCAAAAAGTAAGTCCTGGCACAAGGAGCCAGGCACAAACCCCAGCGAAGGAGGCTGTGGTTTGCTTTTAAGTCCTGATACGGTGAAGCCTAAAAATTGGCGGGTTAGGCAAACTAAAAATCAGGCAGTTGTTTTTCCTGACAGAGGGAGTCAGGCATGACCCGGATTCTTAGGCCGAGGTTTCGTGTGTTCAAGTCCCGATAGATGTAAGACCTGACATGGGGAAATGTGGGATCTCAGCACCTCAGGACTGAGGTGCCGAGCCACCGAGACCACCCTTGGGGGGCTCGGGAGTCCTGGAATGTTGCCAGAAGTGTCTGGTGGCTGGACTTTGATCCTACACGGGAGACGACACCTGTATGAGGATAGGAGGACTTCACCGGGGTGAATGGTGAAGGGATTAGTTAATTAGAGGGTGAGACACAGGGTTTAGGATTTATGTACAGGGGGGTTTAGAGAAGTAAGATGGAGGAATTGGGGGGTGTCCTGTCCTTCTTCTTCTTCTTCTTCTCCTCCATCTTCTTTGGTGATGGTGGCACTTTGGGATTGGTCATTACTGAAAGTGCACCGGACAATAAAAATAAAAAGGATTGGGGAAAAATGATAAATATTGTACACGTAACCATGGGTATAAAGATAGGTGACTGTCCGGAGGGCAGACAGTGTGCTCATGGCTGGCTGCTGAGCAGACCTCTGTCGGGCCGAAAGAAAATCTTTTAGATAAACATTTAATAAACATAAAGACCGAAAGAAGAACTGAAGCCTCTTCTCGTCCTTTGATACGCGGGCTGCCCCAAGGCCACTCCGGGCCTTTCCAGGCCCTTCAAACAGCCGAAAACCGGACAGGGAAAGTTAGGCAATCAAGAGATTGGGCAGTTGTTTCAGTATAAAGCCCTGAGCATCAGGCAGAAATTTTGAAGTTCAGTGGAGGAGGCTGAAGCTCCTCAAAGAAGGTTCTTTTTGAAATTACCAGTCAGTAAAGGCATCTTTGGGACGTTTTTACTGTTGAGACCTGTAAAATGGGAGGGTGTAATAGTAGAAAGACCGGTAAGAGACTGAGGTACATACATCCCAGTAGTCCCTTAGGAGAACTGTTAGTAAAATGGGATTCTATAGAGGCCACGGAGGGATTAGATAAAGCGAAAATGATCCATTATTGTATGGAAGTGTGGCCAGAATTAGAGATACAAGGAGGATGGCCTTGGTGTGGGACAAAGGATAAGTGGATGTGCCAACAATTAAATAATTATCTGACAGCTCGAGGGGATACTGATCCTGAGCAATTATTGTATGTAGCCTGCTGGTTAAAGAGCACTGTTGGGGATGAAGGGGTGCGAATTTGTAAGGTACAGAGGAAGAAAGAGGGGAATGAAGGAGGGGATGATAGGACTAGTAAAAGATGAGATCCCCTGGATTATCTGCCTCCTTCTGCCCCTCCACCTTATAATCCTCTTCTTCAAGCACCTCAAATGGCAGGTCCGGTTCTTCCCCGGCTGCCATCTCACTACCACCTGTTCAAACTCCTCCTTCTACCTCTTCAGCTCCCCCTATGATAAACCCAGTATCCCCTCCAGTTCCTTCTGCACCACCACAAGTGCCTACTCCACCTGCTGCATTCTCCACCCCTTCTCCAGCTGCACTTAATATCCACTCAGGCTCTTCTCCCCCTCCTATTGCTGTCCCTTTACCTCCTCCTAGTTGGGGCACAAATGCCTCCTCGCCCGATAAACAGCTATCAGCAAATACACCTGCTGATGGGCAGAAAGTTCAGGGTAACCCAGATATCCCTCAAAGTAGTTTGGCATCTGAAGACGGGCCGTACTGTAGCACCAAATCCAAGACCTCCAAGGCAGAGAGACTCTTTCCCCTCAGAGAGGTTCCTATGGGAGGAGTAGTGGGAGGTGTTGGCTTTGTGAATGCTCCCCTAACTGCTTCTGAGGTGAGAGGATTCAAGAAAGAGTTGGGGCATTTAGTTGAGGACCCAGTGGGCATAGCCAACCAAGTGGATCAATTTCTAGGTCCAAATATCTACACTTGGGGGGAGATGAATTCCATCCTGAGTATATTATTTTCCCCAGAAGAGGTCCAGATGATTAGGGTGGCTGGCATAGGCATTTGGGAGAAAGATAACCGTCCAGGACCCCAGGATCCATCAGGCGAACAGAAATTGCCACTAACGGATCCCAGCTGGAACCCTAACCAGGAGGAGGGGAGGAAGGCCATGATGGAATATAGGTCTTTGATAATACGGGGGATCAAAGAGTCAGTTCCAAAAGGAACTAACACCCAATTGGCATTTGAGGGCATGCAGGAGAAAGAGGAAGCTCCTGCTGCCTGGCTTAACCGCCTAAAGCGGAACTTCCAGTTGTACTCTAGAATAGACCCAGACACCCTAGAAGGTCAAATGCTACTAAAAGTCCAATTTGTTTCCAAATCTTGGCCTGATATAAGGAGAAAACTGGAAAAGATGGAAGATTGGCAAGAGAAGGACATTAATGAGTTATTAAGAGAGGCATTGAAGGTGTATTTAAGGAGGGAGGAAGAAAAGGCAAAGGCCAAGGCTAAGATCATGGGTGCTGTAGCTAGGGAAAGTGCAGAGTAGGCGGGTCCACCACCAGGAGGAGGCAAGGATAGGCCTCTTGTACTGTCAGGTGCAACGGGGATAGAGACACCTCAAGTCCCTTTGAGAGGACGATATTGCTATTACTGTGGAGAGCCAGGGCACACCAGGAGGTTTTGTAGAAACCTCAGTCTCGATGCAGTAATAGCCGGGGAACAAGATAATTTAGAGAAGACCCTTAAAAGTGACAATTAGAGGGTCCGGGGCTTTACACTTTAGGGGACCCAATGCAACATCTAGAAGAGCCCTTGGTAAACTTTGAAGTGGGACCCCTAAATGAAGAATTAGAACTTTTGGTTGATACAGGAGCAGATAAGTCCTGTCTCAACAAAATAACATCTGAAGTTAGACAAAAATCCAGCTAGGTAGAAAGGATATCCAATACCACCAAAACTGGCCAGTAAGACTTGACTTATTATAAGTGGTGTGAAAGTAAAAGGTACCTTATTGTTGTCTTGTTGTGTGTGTGAGAGTGAGTCACAAGCAAAGTCAGCCTCAACTTCCCGGGCAGGTAGGAAGGGGCAGTGGAAGTGTGTGTGACCTGCAAACCAGGCTTGTGTCCCCCGGGCGGGTGGGGGCTGTGACCAAAGTGTGTGTGTGTGACCTGCAAACCAGACTAGTGCTCCCCAGATGTGTGAGGGAGCTGTAGCTGTAAGAGTGTGAGTGACATGCAGACAGCTTTACAGGTGAATGTGCACTAGAGGCAACCAGAGTCAGGGCCCTTCCAAGAGGCCCAGAGATACTGAGACCTGTGGGCCAACCCAAAGTGAGGGGGGGGCTATAGGGACCTGTGATTTTCTATCAATAAGTTTGTGTCTTAAAGGTGTGGAGGAATGTGTGTAAGTGAATGAGAGATAAAAGAGAGTGAATATAGACAAATTAGAATAGAGGTAATGTAGATTGTGCATTACAAGTTTTACCACATTTCCTTAGAGGGAAGTGTATTCTGTAGAAGGAATGATGTAAGGAAAAAAAAAAGAAAAAAAAATAAAGTGTAAGGGGTAGAAAGAAGTATTTAAGCTGTAAGTAAAAGTAAGAAACAGAAGCAAGAGATAAATAAATAAGATCTTGAAAAATAGAACAGAAAACCAGTGAATTAAATACACAGAAAAAAATAGGAGAATAAAAGTACTTTGAGAGTTAAGTTAGCTGAGAAATACAACTCCTTGCAAAATACAGAGTATGTAGAAGTTGATGAGAGAAACATACAAGCTATGGAAAAAGAGAAATTACTGATAACATTAAACAGAGAAGCTGAATTTTGATAAAATCATTAACAGTAGACCATTAATGCCTGTGTTTGAAAGCCCGTTTCAGGTATTCTTCATTACTAAGATGGTTGGACTCACATCACTCTCACCCCTGGTATTGGACCTGGATTCAACACCAAGTTTTTCCCTCTGGCATTCTGGTATTGGACCGGACTCCACCCCATTCTCCCTGGCATTGGACCAGACTACACCCCTTTCTCCTTCTGGCATTGGGCCAGACTCCCAGTTTCTTCTTCTGGCATTGGACCGGACTCCACCCCATTCTCCTTCTGGCATTGGGCCAGACTCTCAGTTTTTCCCACTGGCATTGGGCCAGAGTCCACACCACTCACCTCTGGGCACTGGATAAGGATTCATCCACATCACAAGTTAATTCACCTGAGTATACTGGGATTTAAAGTTGACTCTCAGGAGGAAGAATCAAAAAGACTGAACTGTATAGGAAAAATTGGTATCAGAGTTCTAATATTGCTTAAAATGTTTCAAAACTGTTTTGTGTAAATTATGTTAGTAAAAAGTTTAAGGCTGTAAATAAGTAATTCTAGTTTAAGTTCCCCAATATATTTCTAAAGACTCCAGGTTAACCCTCTACAGAACACTCCCCTGGGGGGGAAAGTAAAATTTGTAGGGAACAGACCAAGAGAGGTTTAACCAGAGAAGTGGGTAGAAGGGACTCTAAAGAGCTTGGAAGCTTCTCCTCAGAAAAAAATTCCCCAAGAGGCAAGGCCGGGTGGGCAGGCTGTGCAAGATGACCCATACCGGACTCTTGGGAAGGGTAGTACTGATGGCTCTGATTGCTGGTGGTGCTCTGGGAAGCCCAGCTGAGCCGTGCAGTGAGTGCTACCAACCCCTCTATGAGGAGGAAGTGAGCTCCTTGTCGAGAGTCCACATCAGTTCTAACCCTGATTGTGTTAACCCCTCCCAATTGGTCCTTTATCAGAAAAATAAGAGAGTGTATTGGATAGCCCAGAACACTGCCACTTTTAGGCAGCCACTCCTAGGAGAGTGCCCTATAGGGGAAGCCTGGTTGTGCTTTGAATGTGATGCTGCTGAAACAAGCTCAGCAGATCTAGTAAAAAAGCAAAGAAATGGTGAAAATGGTAAGAAAAATTGTTTGTTACAAGTATTTATGTGAGTGTACTGGAAAAGAGATAAACCCCTTTTGGAACACATTTCAGGGGAGCTCTAAACCCCTAGGTTTGATCTCATCTGGCAACTGCGTGGCTAGAGAGATAAAACCAATTTTCTTATTACCCAAAGAAACTGGATCAAGTTTGGGAGTTCCTATATATAATGATTTGGGAGAAATTAAACAAAACCAGGAAAGTGAAATAGAAATGGAGAAAATCCAAAATTGTAAAAGCCAAGTTCAGATCCCAATATCTGTGTTGAACAAAGTCATCCGGCTCCAAGCAGTATTAAAAATAAAGAATTCAATTATTAGGAACACTTCAAACGAAATATAAAGATTAGCATGTGTAAATAATCAAGATCAAACTCCTACACTTGATCCCAGTGGGTGGGAGAACTTGGAGATTTTCAGAAAAGATGTATGGGAAAAGGTGGTTTTTCTCCCTGTGT
>NW_026994567.1:0-6261 GCF_028769735.1 Zonotrichia leucophrys gambelii
AAAAAGGGGGGGCAGGGGATTTTATTCCCGGGGAAAGGGGGCCGTAGTTTTTTGGGGGGCCCGTGGCGGGGGTGGCCCGGCTTTCCCGAAAATCCACGATACCAGGATGGTTCCCCGATGAAAGTGGGACCAGTGCCATGGGGTGGTTTAAGAAAGTGGTCCCCGCAAACTGCCAGCCGAAGCGGGGGGTGTTTTTTTCCAGGGAAAAAGGGGCCCTGGTTTTTGTTCGGGGCTGTGGCGGGAGTGGCCGGTGGCTCCTGAAAATCCACGATACCAGGTGGTTCCCCGATGAAAAGGTGGCACCCCGTGCCAGCGGGCGGTTGAAGAAAGGGGCTCCTGAAAAACTCCACCAGAACGGGGGGGGTTTTTCTTTTCCCGGGAAAAAAAGGGTGTTTTGTTCGGGGGTGGTGGGATGGGCCGGGTGGTCCTGAAAACCAAAGTACCAGATGGTTTCCCAGATGAAAAGGGGGCACCGGCCAGTGGGCTGGGTTTATAGAGGGAATGGTCTGCAATCGCCACCAGAAGAGGGGGGTGTTTTTTTCCAGGAAAGGGCCGAGTTTGTGTTTGGGCTTGGGGGGAGTGGCCGGGGGTCCCGAAAAAACCCCGATACGAAAGGGTGGTTCCGATGAAAGGTGGCACCAGGCCAGCGGGCTGGTTGAAGGGGAAGTGGGGTCCTGAATCTGCCAGCCAGAGAGGGGGGGTAGTTTTTTCCAGGAAAAGGGGGTGTTTGTGTTCGGGGGCCCTTGGGGGGAGTGGGCCGGGTGGTCCTGAAAAACCAGTAGCAGGATGTTCCCAGATAAAAAGGGGGCACCCGTGCCGAGTGGGCTGGGTTGATAGAGGGGAAGTGGTCCTGCAATCTCCAGCCCCGAAGCAGGCGGGGGGTTTTTTCCCGGGAAAAGGGCCGTGTTTTTGTTTGGGGGGGTTTGGGTGGGAGTGGCCGGGTGGTCCTAAAACCACGATACGCAGGATGGTTTCCCCGAGAAAGGGGGCCCCTGCCGGCGGGGTGGTTGAAGGGCAAGGGTCCTGAATCTGCCAGCCGAGACGGGTAGTTTTTTTCCAGGGAAAAAGGGGCCTAGTTGTGTTTCGGGGGCCCGTGGCTGGGAGTGGCCGGCTGGCTCCTGAAAATTTCCCCGATACGCAGGATGGTTCCCCGATGAAAGGGCACCAGTGCCGAGTCGGGCTGGATTGATAGAGGCAAGTGGTCCTGCAATCTGCCAGCCAGAAGCAGGGCGGTAGTTTTTTTCCAGGGAAAAGGGCCGTAGTTTGTGTTCGGGGCCTGTGGCTGGGAGTGGCCGCTGGCTCCTGAAAAAACCACGATCCCCAGGATGGTTCCCAGATGAAAGGTGGCACCAGTGCCGAGTCGGCTGGATTGATAGAGGCAAGTGGCTCTGCAATCTCCAGCCAGAAGCGGGCGGGTGAGTTTTTTTGCCAGGGAAAAGCCGTGGTTTTTGTTTGGGGGCCTGTGGCTGGGAGTGGCCGGCTGGCTCCTGAAAATCCACGATACGCAGGTTTGGTTCCCAGATGAAAGGTGGCACCAGTGCCAAGTCGGGCTGGTTTGAGAGAGCCAAGTGGGTTCCCGCAATCTGCAGCCAGAAGAGGGCGGTCAGTTTTTACTTCCAGGGAAAGGGCCGTGTTTTTTGTTGGGGCCTGTGGCTGGGAGTGGCCGGCTGGCTCCTGAAAATCCACGATACGCAGGATGGTTCCCAGATGAAAGGTGGCACCAGTGCCGAGTCGGGTGGATGATAGGGAAGGGTCGCAAATTTCCCGCCAGGCGGGGGGTGAGTTTTTTTCCAGGGGGAAAAGGGCCGGGTTTTGTTCGGGGGCCTGGGGGAGTGGCCGCTGGGTCCTGAAAACCACGATCCGGGTGGTTCCAGTGAAAAGGGGGACCAGTGCCAGTCGGGTGGTTTGAAGGGGAATGGTCCTGCAATCTGCAGCCAGGGGGGGGGGTATTTTTTTTCCAGGGAAAAGGGGGCCTGGTTTTTTGGGTTTTTGGGGCCCCGTGGCGGGAGGGGGCCGGTGGCTCCTGAAAATCCCGATACCGGATGGTTCCCCAAGAAAGGGGCACCGTGCCAGTCGGGGTGGTTGAAGAGGCAAGTGGTCCCGCAAATTTTCCAGCCAGGAAAGGGGGGTATTTTGTTTCCAGGGAAAAGGGCCCTTTTTGTTGGGGGCCGTGGTGGAGTGGCCCGGTGCTCCCGAAAATCCACGATACCGGAGGTTCCCCGATGAAATGGCACCGTGCCGAGTCCTTTTTTTGGTTAGGGGGGGGGTTTTTTTTTTTTTTTTTCCTTTGGGATTTTTAAAACACGTTTTTTTTCCGTTTTTAAAAGGGGGGTTTTTTTTTTTCCCCCGGGGGGGTTTTTTTTTTTGGGGGGGTTTTTTTTTTATCCCGGTTTTTTTTTTTTTGGGGGGGTTAAATGGGGGGGTTCCCTTTTTGGGAATGGTTGCAAATTGGGGGGGGGGGTATTTTTTTGGGGGAAAATGTTTTTCGGGGTTTTTTTTAGTCCCTTTTTCTAAAAAACCCTGGGGGTTTTAATGGGTTGGGGAAAATAATCGGGCTGGTTTTAAGAGCAAGTGGTTCCCGCAATCTGCCCGCCAGAGATGGGCGGTCTTTTTTTTCAGGGAAAGGGGTGGTTTTTGTTTGGGGCCTTGGCTGGGAGGGGCCCGGGTGGCTCTGAAAACCACATACGCAGGAGGTTCCCAGATGAAGTGGGCCCAGTGCCGAGTCGGGTGGTTTTAAGAGGGAAGTGGTCCTGCAATCTCCCGCAGAAGGGGGGTGTATTTTTTCCCGGGAAAAAGGGGCCTGTTTTTGTTTGGGGGGGGGAGTGGCCCGGGTGCCCTGAAAATCCCCGAACCCCAGGATGGTTCCCGATGAAAAGGGGGGCACCAGTGCCAGTCGGGTGGTTTGATAGGGGGAAATGGCTCCTCAAACTCCAGCCAGAAGGGGGCGGGTGAGTTTTTTTGCCAGGAAAAGGGGTGGTTTGTGTTGGGGGGGGGCTGGGGTTGGGGGGCTGGCTCCTGAAAATCCAATACGCAGGGTGGTTCCCAGATGAAAAATGGCACCCGTGCCGGGGGCTGGATTGAAGAGGAAGGGCTCCCGAATCTGCCAGCCGATGGGGGGGGGTAGTTTTTCCCGGGAAAAAAGGGGGTTTTTTTGGGGGCTGTTGGTGGAGGGCCCGGGTGGCTCCTGAAAAATCCACGTACCAGGATGGTTCCGATGAAAAATGGCACCCGTGCCAAAAGGGCTGGTTGAAGGGCAATTTGGGCCCCGCAATCTGCCAGCCCGAACGGGCGGTCGTTTTTTTTCCCGGGAAAAGGGCCGTGGTTTTGTTTGGGGGGGGGGTGCGGGGGGTGGCGGTGGCTCCTGAAAAACCACGATGCAGGTGGTTCCCAGATGAAATTTTACCCGTGCGAGTCGGGCTGGATTGAAGGGGAAGTGGCCTGCAATCGCCGCCCGGCGGGGTGTTTTTTCCAGGGAAAAAGGGCGTAGTTTTTGGGGGGGGGCCTGGGCTGGGGGGTGGCCGGGTCCGAAAAAACCCGTCGCAGGATGGGTTTCCCCTGAAAAGGGGGACCCGTGGGTCGGCTGGATTGTAGAGGCAAGTGGTCCTGCAAACTGCCCCCCCGTGGGGGGGGTTTTTTTTTCCGGAAAAGGGGGTGTTTGTTCGGGGGGGTGTGGTGGGGGGTGGCGGCTGGCTCCTGAAAAACCACGTAGCAGGATGGTTCCCCGATGAAGGGGGCACCGTGCCAGCGGCTGGTTGAAGAGCAAGTGGTTTCCCGAAAACTGCCCCCGAAGAGGCAGGTCATTTTACTTCCCGGGAAAGGGCCGTAGTTTTGTTTTGGGCTGTGGTGGGGTGGCCCGGGTGGCTCCTGAAAAACAGTACCAGATGGGGTTCCCCGATGAAAGGTGGGACCATGCCAGCGGGCTTTTTGATAGGGGAAGTGGCTCTGCAATCTCCACCCGAAGCGGGCGGGGGGTTTTTTTCCGGGAAAAGGGCGTGGGTTTTTGTTGGGGGGGCCGGGTGGGAGTGGCCGCTGGCTCCTGAAAATCCCCATACGCAGGATGGTTCCCCCATGGAAAAGGGGGCACCCGTCCATTTGGGGTGTTTTTAAGGGGGAAGTGCTCCTGCAATCTGCCAGCCCGAACGGGGCGGGGGGAGTTTTTTTCCCCGGGGAAAAGGGGGGTGGTTTTTGGGTTTGGGGGCCCCGTGGCTGGGATGGCCCGGGTGGCTCCTGAAAAAACCAGATACGCGGATGGTTCCCAGATGAAAAATGGGACCGGCCAAACGGGGGGTTTGAAGACAAGTGGCTCCGCAATCTCCAGCCAGAGGGGGAGGTAGTTTTTTCCAGGGAAAAGGGCCGTGGTTGGGTTTGGGGCCGTGTGGGAGTGGCCCGGGTGGCTCCTGAAAACCCCGAAGCAGGGTGGTTCCCAGAAAAAAGGTGGACCAGTGCCAGTCGGCTGGTTTGAAAGGAAATGGTCCTGCAAACTGCCAGCCCAAAAAAGGGGGGGGGTAGTTTTTTTCCGGGAAAGGGCCGTTTTGTGTTTGGGGGGCCCGGGGGGGATGGCCCGGGGGTCCTGAAAAAAACCACGATACGCAGGATGGTTCCCAGATGAAAGGGGGCACCAATGCCAGTGGCTGGTTGAAGGGGAAGTGGCTCCTGCAATTGCCAGCCAGAAGGGAGGCGGGGGAGTTTTTTTTCCAGGGAAAAGGGCCCTGGTTTTGGTTGGGGGCCTGTGGCTGGGGGTGGCCGGCTGGCCCTGAAAAACCCCGATACGCAGGATGGTTCCCCGATGAAATTTTGGACCCGTGCCAAATCGGGCTGGGTTGAAGGGGAATGGCTCCTTGCAAAATTTCCGCCAAGGGGGGGTAGTTTTTTTCCCGGGGAAAAAGGGCCTGTTTTGGGTTTTTGGGCCCCTGGCTGGGAGTGGCCGGGTGGTCCTGAAAAACCCCGTAGCAGGGTGGTTTAGATGAAAGGTGGCACCCCGTGCCAGTCGGGGTGGTTGAAGGGGAAGTGGTCCTGCAATCCAGCCAGAAGGGGGCGGGGCATTTTTTTCCCGGGGAAAAAGGCCCTGTTGTGTTGGGGGGCCCGTGGTGGGGGGGTGGCCGGGTGGCTCCGAAAATCCACGATCCAGGTGGGTTTCCCGATAAAGGTGGCACCCTGCCAAAACGGGCTGGTTGATAGAGGAAGTGGCTCCCGCAATCTCCACGAGCGGGCGGGGGGGTTTTTTCCAGGGAAAAGGGGGTGTTTTTTTGGGGGCCGTGGCTGGGTGGGCCCCTGGCTCCTGAAAATCCACGAACCAGGGTGGTTCCCAGATAAAGTGGCACCAGTGCCGTCGGGTGGTTTAAGGGAATGGTCCTGCAATCTGCCCGCCCGAAGGGGGCGGTATTTTTTTTTCCCGGGGAAAAGGGGCCCTGGGTTTTTGTTTGGGGGGTGTGGCTGGGGGGCCTGGGTCCTGAAAATCCCCGAACGCAGGATGGTTCCAAATGAAGGTGGCACCATCCATCGGGGGGGTTTTAAGAGGGAAGTGGTTCGCAACTGCCAGCCAGAAGGGGCGGGGGGTTTTCTTTCCAGGGAAAGGGGGCCCTGGTTTTGTTGGGGGGCCCGGGCTGGAGTGGCCGGTGGCTCCTGGAAAAAACCCCGATAGCAGGATGGTTCCCAGAGAAAATGGGACTGCCAAGTGGGGTGGGTTGCAGAGGCAAGTGGTCCTGCAATCTGCCACCAGTGACGGGGGTGAGTTTTTTCAGGGAAAAAGGGGCCTAGTATTGTTTGGGGGACCGTGCTGGGGTGGCCGGTGGTCCTGAAAAACCCGATGCAGGGTGGTTCCCAAATAAAGGGGGGGGGGGGCACAGTCCATCGGGTGGTTTGAGGGAAGTGGTTCCTGCAAACTCCAGCCCAAAAGGGGGGTATTTTTTCCGGGGGAAAAAAGGGCCCGGGGGGTTGGGGGCCTGTGGCTGGGAGGGCCGGCTGGTCCGAAAATCCCCGATCGCAGGGGGGGTTCCCCGATAAAGGGGCACCAAATGCCAGTCGGGGTGGTTTTAGAGGAAGGGTCCGCAAATTTCCAGCCCGAAGGGGGCGGGGGGTTTTTTTCCGGGAAAGGGGGTAGGTTTTTGTTTGGGGGGTGTGGCTGGGATGCCGGTGGCTCCCGAAAATCCCCGATACGCAGGATGGTTCCCAGTGAAAGGTGGCACCAGTGCCAAGTCGGCTTGGTTTTAGAGGAAGTGGTTCCTCAATCTGCCAGCCAAAGTGGGGGCCCTTTTTTTTCCC
>NW_026994568.1:0-6261 GCF_028769735.1 Zonotrichia leucophrys gambelii
TTTCCCTGGCAAACAACAATTACCCACCCGTTCTGGCTGGCGATTGCAGGAGCCACTTGCCTCTATCAAACCAGCCCGACTCGGCACTGGTGCCACCTTTCATCTGGGAACCATCCTGTGTATCGTGGATTTTCAGGAGCCAGCCGGCCACTCCCAGCCACAGCCCCCAAACACAAACCACGGCCCTTTTCCCTGGCAAACAAAACTAACCCAACCCGCTTCTGGCTGGAAGATTGCAGGAGCCACTTGACTCTATCAAACCAGCGCGACTCGAAACTGGCGCCACCTTTCATCTGGGAACCATCCTGCGTATTGTGGATTTTCTGGAGCCAGCCGGCCACTCCCAGCCACCGGTCCTATAACAAATACTACGGCCCTTTTCCCTGGAATTAAAACAGACCTGCCCATCTTCTGGCTGGCAGATTGCAGGAGCCACTTGGTACTATCAAACCAGCCCGACTTGGCACTGGTGCCACCTTTGATCTGGGAACCATCCTGCGTATCGTGGATTTTCAGGAGCCAGCCGGCCACTCCCAGCCACAGGCCTTCGAACACAAACCACGGCCCTTTTCCCTGGCAAACAACACTTACCTACCCCGCTTCTGGCTGGCAGATTGCAGGAGCCACTTGCCTCTATCAATCCAGCCCGACCTGGCACTGGTGCCACCTTTCATCTGGGAACCATCCTGCGTATCGTGGATTTTCAGGAGCCAGCCGGCCACTCCCAGCCACAGGCCCCAAACACAAACGGCCCTTTTCCTGGAAAAAACATCCGCATCTCGGCTGGCAGATTGCAGAGCCACTGCTATCAAACCAGCCGACTCGGCACTGGTGCCACCTTTCATTGGGAACCACTGTATCGTGATTTTCAGGAGCCAGCCGGCCACCCAGCCACAGGCCAACACAACGCCTTTCCTGAAAACTACCCTTGGCTGGCAGATTGCGGACACTTCTTCAACACCTGGCATGGTGCCACTTATCTGGAACCTCGCGTATCGTGGATTTTCAGAGCCACGCACTCCGCAACCACACAACACGGCTTTCCCGGAAAAACCCCGTTCTGGCTGGCATTGCAGAGCCATTCTATCACCACCCGATGCACTGTGCCACCTTCATCTGGAACTCGGTATGTGGATTTTCAGAGCCAGCGCCATCCGCCAGGCCAAAAAAGCCTTTCCTGGAATAAACTACTGCCTTGCTGCATGCAGCACTGTCAACGCACTGCACTGTGCACTTATCGGACCATCTGCGTAGTGATTTTCAGGACAGCGGCATCCGCCAAGCCCAACAAGGCCCTTTCTGAAAAACACCCCTCTGTGAGATTGCAGACCATTTATCAACCGCACTGCATGTGCACCTTTCATCTGAACATCTGGTATTGGATTTAGGACACGGCCACTCAGCACAGGCCCAACCAACACGGCCTTTCCTGGAAAAACCCCCCTCTGGCTGGCAGATTGCAGAGCCTTCTTACCAGCAGCACTGTGCTTCTGGAAATGGTGTGATTTCGACAGCGCCATCAGCAAGCCAAAACAGCCTTTTCTGGAAAACCCTTGTGAATTGCAATTTATCAAACCTGCATGGTGCATTTATGGACCATCTGCATGGATTTTCAGGGCGGCTCGCCAGCCCAAGGCTTCTGAAACACCTTGTGAGTGAGACCTGATCAAGCTGCACGATATTGACTCTGTATGTGATTTTCAGGCGCGATCACAAGCCAAAACGCTTCTGGAAAAACACCTTGTGGAGTGCGACACTCTCACACTTGATGCACTTGGACATCCGCTATGTGTTCGGCGGCACTCGCAACCAAAACGCCTTCTGGAAAACACCCTCTGGAATGCGACACTTGTTAAACCTGGGCCTCACGGGAACATCGGTATGTGGTTAGGGCAGCGGACCCAGGCCAACACGCTTCGGAAAAATACCCTTGGTGAGATTGCGCATTTTACCGATGAGTGCTTTTGGGACCATCGTATTGGTTTCGGCACGCACTGAAGCCAAAAACAGCTTTCGTAAATACGTCTGGCGCATGAGACATTGGAGCCATTGCCTCTATCAAACCAGCCCACTTGGCACTGGTGCACCTTTCATCTGGGAACCATCCTGCGTATCGTGGATTTTCAGGAGCCAGCGGCCACTCCCAGCCACAGGCCCCAAACAAAACTACGGCCCTTTTCCTGGAAGTAAAACTGACCTGCCGTCTCTGGCTGCAGATTGCAGGGCCACTTGCCTCTATCAAACCAGCCCGACTTGGCACTGGTGCCACCTTTCATCTGGGAACCATCCTGCGTATCGTGGATTTTCAGGAGCCAGCCGGCCACTCCCAGCCACAGGCCCGAACACAAAACACCAACTACGGCCCTTTTCCCTGGAATTAAAACTGACCTGCCCGTCATCTGGCTGGCAGATTGCAGGAGCCACTTGCCTCTATCAACCAGCCCGACTTGGCACTGGTGCCACCTTTCATCTGGGAACCATCCTGCGTATCGTGGATTTTCAGAGCCAGCCGGCCACTCCCAGCCACAGCCCCAAACACAAACTACGGCCCTTTTCCCTGAAGTAAAACTGACCTGCGGTCATCTGGCTGGCAGATTGCAGGAGCACTGCCTCTATCAAACCAGCCAGACTCGACACTGGTGCCACCTTTCATCTGGGAACCATCCTGCGTATCGTGGATTTTCAGGAGCCACCGGCCACTCCCAGCCACAGGCCCCCAAACACAAAAGACCCTTTCCCTGGAATTAAAACTGACCTGCCCATCTTCTGGCTGGCAGATTGCAGGAGCCACTTGCCTCTATCAAACCAGCCGACTCGACACTGGTGCCACCTTTCATCTGGAACATCCTGCGTATCGTGGATTTTCAGGAGCCAGCGGCCACTCCCAGCCACAGCCCCCAACACAAACACGCCCTTTCCCTGGAAAAAACTACCTGCCCGTCTCTGTGGCAGATTGCAGGAGCCACTTGCCTCTATCAACCAGCCCGACTTGGCACTGGTGCCACCTTGGTCCTGGGACCGTCCGCGTATGTGGATTTCAGGGCCAGCGGCCACTCCCAGCCACAAGCCCCAAAAAAATTTACGGCCCTTTCCCTGGAATAAAACTGACTGCCCATCATCTGGCTGGCACATTGCAGCAGCCACTTGGTAATATCAAACCTGCCCGACTTGGCACTGGTGCCACCTTTCATCTGGGAACCATCCCGCGTATCGTGAATTTTCAGGAACCAGCCGGCCACTCCCAGCCACAGGGCCCCGAACACAAATCACGGCCCTTTTCCCTGGCAACCAAAACTCACCCGCCCCGTTTCTGGCTGGCAGATTGCAGGAGCCACTTGCCTCTATCAAACCAGCCCGACTCGATACTGGTGCCACCTTTCATCTGGGAACCATCCTGCGTATTGTGGATTTTCAGGAGCCAGCCGGCCACTCCCAGCCACAGGTCCCCAAAGAAATACTACGGCCCTTTTCCCTGGAATTAAAACAGATCTGCCCATCTTCTGGCTGGCAGATTGCAGGAGCCACTTGGTACTATCACACCAGCCTGACTTGGCACTGCTGCCACTTTTCATCTGGGAACCATCCTGCGTATCGTGGATTTTCAGGAGCCAGCCGGCCACTCCCAGCCACAGGCCCCCGAACACACACTACGGCCCTTTCCCTGGAATTAAAACTGACCTGCCCATCTTCTGGCTGGCAGATTGCAGGAACTACTTGGCTCTCTCAAACCAGCCCAACTTGGCACTGGTGCCTCCTTTCATCTGGGAACCATCCCGCGTATCGTGGATTTTCAGGAGCTAGCCGGCCACTCTCAGCCACAGGCCCCCGAACACAAACTACGGCCCTTTTCCCTGGAAGTAAAACTGACCTGCCGTCCAAACACGGCCCTTTTCCCTGGCAAAAAACTAACCCCCGCTTCTGGCTGGCAGATTGCAGGAGCCACTTGACCCTATCAAACCAGCCCGACTCGACACTGGTGCCACTTTCATCTGGGAACCATCCTGCGTATGTGGATTTTCAGGACCAGCCGGCCACTCCCAGCCACAGGCCCCCAAACAAAAGTATGGCCCCTTTCCTGGAATTAAAACCTGACCTGCCCACTTCTGGCTGGCAGAATGCAGGAGCCACTTGCCTCTATCAAACCAGCCCGACTCGACACTGGTGCCACCTTTCATCTGGGAACCATCCTGCGTATCGTGGATTTTCAGGAGCCAGCAGGCCACTCCAGCCACAGGCCCCAAACACAAACTACGGCCCTTTCCCTGGAAGTAAAATTGACCTGCCCGTCATCTGATGGCAGGTTGCAGGAGCCACTTGCCTCTATCTAACCAGCCTGACTTGGCACTCGTGCCACATTTCATCAGGGAACCATCCTGCGTATCGTGGATTTTCAGGAGCCAGCCGGCCACTCCCAGCCACAGGCCCCCGAACACAACTACGGCCCTTTTCCCTGGCAAACAAAACTACACACCCCGCTTCTGGCTGGCAGATTGCAGGAGCCACTTGCCTCTATCAAACCAGCCCGACTTGGCACTGGTGCCACCTAGGTCTGGGAACCATCCAGCGTATTGTGGATTTTCCGGGCCAGCCGGCCACTCCCAGCCACAGTCCCCAAAAATAATCTACGGCCCTTTTCCCTGGAAGTAAAACTGACCTGCCCATCATCTGGATGGCACATTGCAGCAGCCACTTGGTAATATCAAACGTGTCCAACATGGCACTGGTGCCACCTTTCATCTGGGAACCATCCCGCGTATCGTGAATTTTCAGGAACCAGCCGGCCACTCTCAGCCACAGGCCCCAAACAAATCACGGCCCTTTTCCCTGGCAAAGAAAACTCACCCGCCCCGCTTCTGGCTGGCAGATTGCAGGAGCCACTTTGTTCTATCAAACCAGCCCGACTCGGTACTGGTGCCACCTTTCATCTGGGAACCATCCTGCGTATCGTGGATTTTCAGGAGCCAGCCGGCCACTCCCAGCCACAGGCCCCCAAACACAAACTACGGCCCTTTTCCCTGGAAGTAAAACTCACCCGCCCCGCTTCTGGCTGGCAGATTGCAGGAGCCACTTGCCTCTATCAAACCAGCCTGACTCGACACTGGTGCCACCTTTCATCTGGGAACCATCCTGCGTATTGTGGATTTTCAGGAGCCAGCCGGCCACTCCTAGCCACTGGCCCCCAAACACCAACCACGGCCCTTTTCCCTGGAAGTAAAACTGACCTGCCCGTCATCTGGCTGGCAGATTGCAGGAGCCACTTGCCTCTATCAATCCAGCCCGTCTTGGCACTGGTGCCACCTTTCATCTGGGAACCATCCTGCGTATCGTGGATTTTCAGGAGCCAGCCGGCCACTCCCAGCCACAGGCCCCCAAACAAACACTACGGCCCCTTTCCCTGGAATTAAAACTGACCTGCCCATCTTCTGGCTGGCAGATTGCTGGAACCACTTGGCTCTCTCAAACCAGACAGACTCGACACTGGTGCCACCTTTCATCTGGGAACCATCCTGCGTATCGTGGATTTTCAGGAGCCAGCCGGCCACTCCCAGCCACAGCCCCCGAACACAAACCACGGCCCTTTTCCCTGGCAAACAAAACTCACCCGCCCCGTTCTGGCTGGCAGATTGCAGGAGCCACTTCCCCCTATCAAACCAGCCCGACTGGCACCTGGTGCCACCTTTCATCTGGGAACCATCCTGCGTATCGTGGATTTTCAGGAGCCAGCCGGCCACTCCCAGCCACAGGCCCCCAAACACAATCTACGGCCCTTTTCCCTGGAATTAAAACTGACCTGCCCGTCATCTGGCTGGCAGATTGCAGGAGCCACTTGCCTCTATCAATCCAGCCTGACTTGGCACTGGTGCCACCTTTCATCTGGGAACCATCCTGCGTATCGTGGATTTTCAGGGGCCAGCCGGCCACTCCCAGCCAAAAGTCCCCAAAAACCATCTACGGCCCTTTTCCCTGGAAGTAAAACTGACCTGCCCATCAACTAGCTGGCACATTGCAGCAGACACTTGGTAATATCAAACCTGCCCAACTTGGCACTCGTGCCACCATTCATCTGGGAACCATCCTGAGTATCGTGGATTTTCAGGAGCCAGCCAGCCACTCCCAGCCACAGGCCCCCAAAAACAAACCACGGCCCTTTTCCCTGGAAGTAAAACTGACCTGCCCGTCATCTGGCTGGCCGATTGCAGGAGCCACTTGCCTCTATCAATCCAGCCCGACTTGGCACTGGTGCCACCTTTCATCTGGGAA
>NW_026994569.1:0-6260 GCF_028769735.1 Zonotrichia leucophrys gambelii
TATCTGGTTTTCAGGAGCAGCCGGCCACCCCCCACAGCCCCGAACAAACACGCCCTTTTCCTGGAAAAAACTCACTCCCGCTCTGGCTGGCAGTTGCAGAGCACTTCTCTATCAACCCACGGCACTGGTGCCACCTTTCATCTGGGAACCATCGGCGTATCGTGGATTAGGAGCCCCGGCCACTCCCAGCACAGGCCCCGAACACAAACTACGGCCTTTTCCCTGAAAACTACCTGCCGCTCTGGTGGAGATTGCAGACCCTCCCTCTATCAAACCAGCCTGACTCGGCACGTGCCACCTTTCATCTGGGAACCATCCGCTATCGTGATTTCAGGCCAGCGGCACTCCCGCCACAGGCCCCCAACACAAACTACGCCCTTTTCCTGGAAGTAAACTGACCTGCCTCATCTGGCTGGCAGATTGCGAGCCACTTGCCCTCAAACCAGCGACTGCACTGTGCCACCTTTCATTGGAACCATCGGTATGGATTTCAGGCAGCCGCCATCCCAGCACAGCCCAACAACTAGGCCCTTTCCGATAAAACGACTGCCCTCTCTGCTGGCAGATTGCAGGACCTTGCTCTTCAAGCCAACTGCCTGGCACTTTCATGGACCATCTGGTATGGGATTTAGGAGCAGCGCCATCCCACCACAGCCCAACAAATACGCCCTTTCCCTGAATAAAGACCTCCTCATCTGGCTGCAATGCAGACACTTCTCCAACGCCTGTGCCACTTTCATTGGAACATCCGTATCGTGGATTCAGAGCAGGGCCACCAGCACAGTCCCCAAAAAATACGCCTTTCCCGGATAAAATGACTCCACATCTGCTGCAATCAGACCACTTATACAAACTGCCACTGGCAGTGCACTTTCATGGGACCATCGTAGTGATTTCAGAGAGCGGCCCTCCACACGGCCCCACAAACGGCCTTCCCTGGAAGTAAAACTGACTGCCCTCCTGTGAGATGCAGACACCTCTATCAAACCAGCCCGACTCGCACTGGTGCCACCTTTCATCTGGAACCATCCTGCGTATCGTGGATTTTCAGGAGCCAGCCGGCCACTCCAGCCACAGGCCCCAACACAAACACGGCCCTTTCCCTGGAAAAAACTACCGCCCGCTTCTGGCTGGCAGATTGCAGGAGCCACTTGCCTCTATCAACCAGCCCGACTGGCACTGGTGCCACCTTTCTATGGAACCATCCTGCGTATCGTGGATTTTCAGGAGCCAGCCGGCCACTCCAGCCACAGGCCCCAAAACAATTACGGCCTTTTCCCTGGAAAAAACTACCGCCCTCTCTGGCTGGCAGATTGCAGGAGCCACTTGCCTCTATCAATCCAGCCGACTCGGCACTGGTGCCCTTTCATCTGGGAACCATCCTGCGTATCGTGGATTTTCAGGAGCCAGCCGGCCACTCCCAGCCACGGCCTCCGAAACAAACCACGGCCCCCCCCCCCCTTTTTTTTTTTTTTTTTTTTTTTTTTTTTTTTTTTTTTTTTTTTTTTTTTTTTTTTTTTTTTTTTTTTTTTTTTTTTTTTTTTTTTTTTTTTTTTTTTTTTTTTTTTTTTTTTTTTTTTTTTTTTTTTTTTTTGGGAGATTGCAGGACCACTTGCCTCTATCAATCCAGCCCGACTTGGCACTGGTGCCACCTTTCATCTGGGAACCATCCTGCGTATCGTGGATTTTCAGGAGCCAGCCGGCCACTCCCAGCCACAGGTCCCCGAACACAAACCACGGCCCTTTTCCCTGGCAAAGAAAACTCACCCGCCCCGCTTCTGGCTGGCAGATTGCAGGAGCCACTTGGCTCTCTCAAACCAGCGCAACTTGCCTCTGGTGCCACCTTTCATCTGGGAACCATCCTGCGTATCGTGGATTTTCAGGAGCCAGCCGGCCACTCCCAGCCACAGTCCCCGAACACAAACTACGGCCCTTTTCCCTGGAATAAAAACTACCTAGCCGTCATCTGGCTGGTCAGATTGCAGAGCCACTTGCTTAATCAAACTTGCCCAACTTGGCACTGGTGCCACCTTTCATCTGGGAACCATCCGGCGTATCGTGGATTTTAAGGAGCCACCCGGCCACTCCCAGCGACAGGCCCCCGAACACAAACTACGGCCCTTTTCCCTGGCAAACAAAACTCACCTGCCCCGCTTCTGGCTGGCAGATTGCAGGACCCACTTCCCTCTATCAAAACAGCCTGACTCGGCACAGGTGCCACCTTTCATCTGGGAACCATCCGGCATATCGTGGATTTTCAGGAGCCAGCCGGCCACTCCCAGCCACAGGCCCCCGAACACAAACTACAGCCCTTTTCCCTGGAAGTAAAACTGACCTGCCCATCATCTGGCTGGCAGATTGCAGGAGCCACTTGCCTCTATCAAACCAGCCTGACTCGGCACTGCTGCCACCTTTCATCTGGGAACCATCCTGTGTAAAATGGATTTTCAGGAGCCAGCCGGCCACTCCCAGCCACAGGTCCCCAAACAAATACTACGGCCCTATTCCCTGGAATGAAAACTGACCTGCCCATCATCTGGCTGGCAGATTGCAGGAGCCACTTGCCTCTATCAAACCAGCCCAACTTGGCACTGGTGCCACTTTCATCTGGGAACCATCCTGCGTATCGTGGATTTTCAGGAGCCAGCCGGCCACTCCCAGCCACAGGCCCCCGAACATAAACTACGGCCCTTTTCCCTGGAAGTAAGACTGACCTGCCCGTCATCTGGCTGGCAGATTGCAGGAGCCACTTGCCTCTATCAATCCAGCCCGACTCGACACTGGTGCCACCTTTCATCTGGGAACCATCCAGCGTATTGTGGATTTTCAAGAGCCAGCCGGCCACTCCCAGCCACAAGTCCCCAAAAACAATCTACGGCCCTTTTCCCTGGAAGTAAAACTGACCTGCCCATCATCTGGCTGGCAGATTTCAGCAGCCACTTGGTAATATCAAACCTGCGCAACTTGGCACTGGTGCCACCTTTCATCTGGGAACCATCCGACGTATCGTGGATTTTCAGGAGCCAGCCGGCCACTCCCAGCCACAGGCCCCCGAACACAAACCACGGCCCTTTTCCCTGGAAGTAAAACTGACCTGCCCGTCATCTGGATGGAAGATTGCAGGAGCCACTTCCCTCTATCAAACCAGCCCGACTCGACACTGGTGCCACCTTTCATCTGGAACCATCCTGCGTATCGTGGATTTTCAGGAGCCAGCCGGCCACTCCCAGCCACAGGCCCCCAAACACAAACTACGGCCCTTTTCCCTGGAAGTAAAACTGACCTGCCCGTCATCTGGCTGGCAGATTGCAGGAGACACTTGACTCTATCAAACCAGCCTGACTCGGTACTGGTGCCACCTTTCATCTGGGAACCATCCTGCGTATCGTGGATTTTCAGGAGCCAGCCGGCCACTCCCAGCCACAGGCGCCCAGTCACAAACCACGGCCCTTTTCCCTGGAAGTAAAACTGACCTGCCCATCATCTGGCTGGCAGATTGCAGGAGCCACTTGCCTCTATCATCCAGCCTGACTTGGCACTGGTGCCACCTTTCATCTGGAACCATCCGGCGTATCGTGGATTTTCAGGAGCCAGCCGGCCACTCCCAGCACAGGCCCCGAACACAAACCACGGCCCTTTTCCCGGCAAACAAAACTCACCTGCCCCGCTTCTGGCTGGCAGATTGCAGGATCCACTTCCCTCTATCAAAACAGCCTGACTCGGCACTGGTGCCACCTTTCATCTGGGAACCATCCGGCATATCGTGGATTTTCAGGAGCCAGCTGGCCACTCCCAGCCACAGGCCCCCGAACACAAACTACAGCCCTTTTCCCTGGAAGTAAAACTGACCTGCCCATCATCTGGCTGGCAGATTGCAGGAGGCACTTGCCTCTATCAAACCAGCCTGACTCGCACTGCTGCCACCTTTCAGTCTGGCTGGGAACCATCCTGTTGTAATGGATTTTCAGGAGCCAGCCGGCCACTCCCAGCCACAGGTCCCCAAACAAAACACGGCCCTATTCCCTGGAATGAAAACTGACCTGCCCATCATCTGGCTGGCAGATTGCAGGGGCCACTTGCCTCTATCAAACCAGCCCGACTTGGCACTGGTGCCACTTTCATCTGGGAACCATCCTGCGTATCGTGGATTTTCAGGAGCCAGCCGGCCACTCCCAGCCACAGTCCCCCAAAAACAAACTACGGCCCTTTCCCATGGAAGTAAAACTGACCTGCCCATCATCTGGCTGGCACATTGCAGCAGCCACTTGGTAATATCTATAACCACCCACGACTTGGCACTGGTGCCACCTTTCATCTGGGAACCATCCTGCGTACGTGGATTTTCAGGAGCCAGCCGGCCACTCCCAGCCACAAGTCCCCCGAACACAAACTACGGCCCTTTCCCTGGAAGTAAAACTGACCTGCCCAGTCTATCTGTGGCACATTGCAGCACCACTTGGTAATATCAAACCTGCCCAACTTGGCACTGGTGCCACCTTTCATCTGGGAACCATCGCATATCGTGATTTTCAGGAGCCAGCCGGCACTCCCAGCCACAGGCCCTGAACACAACTACGGCCCTTTTCCCTAGAAGTAAAACTGACCTGCCCGTCATCTGGCTGGCAGATTGCAGGACCCACTTCCTCTATCAATCCAGCCCCACTCGGCACTGGTGCCACCTTTCATCTGAACCATCCTGCGTATTGTGATTTTCAGGAGCCACCGCACTCCAGCCACAGGCCCCCGAACACAAACCACGGCCCTTTTCCTGGAACAAACTACCGCCCCTTCTGCTGGCAGATTGCAGGCCACTTACTCTATCAAACCAGCCTGACTGGCACTGCTGCCACCTTTCATCTGGGAACCATCGTGATAATGGATTTTCAGGAGCCAGCCGCCACTCCCAGCCACAGGTCCCCAAAAAAATACTACGGCCCTTTTCCTGGAATAAAAACTGACCTGCCATCATCTGGCTGGCAGATTGCAGGAGCCACTTGCCTCTATCAACAGCCTACTGGCACTGGTGCCACTTTCATCTGGGAACCATCCTGCGTATCGTGGATTTTCAGGAGCCACCGCCATCCCAGCCATAGGCCCACGAACATAAACACGGCCCTTTTCCCTGGAATAAGTATCAGCCGCCGTCATCTCGCAGATTGCAGGACCACTTGCTCTATCATCCAGCCCGACTCGCACTGGTGCCACCTTCATCTGGGAATCAGCCTGCGTATCGTAGGATTTTCAGGAGCCTGCCGGCCACTCTTCCACAAGCCCTCGAACACAAGACTACGGCCCTTTTCCCTGGAGTAACACCTGACGTGCCAGTCATCTCGATGAAGTTGCAGGACCCTTCCCTCTATCAAACAGCCTGACTCTCACTGGGCACTTCATGGAACCATCCTGCGTATCGGATTTCAGGGCCACCGTCACTGCAACCACAGGCCCCAAAAACTACGGCCCTTTTCCCTGGAAGTAAACGACCTGCCCGTCATCCTGGCTGGCAGATTGCCAGACACTTCCCTATCAAATTCTCAACAGCCGCACTGGCACTGTGACCTTTCATCTGGGAACCATCCTGCGTATCGTGGATTTTCAGGAGCAGCCTGCCACCCCAGCCACAGACCCCCAAACACAAACGGCCCTTCCCTGCAGTAACTACCTGCCCAATATCTGGCTGGCAGATTGCATGGACCCTTGTTCCGAACCACGCAACTTGCATCGTGCCACCTTCATCTGGGAACTCATCCTGCGTATCGTGGATTTTCAGGAGCCAGCCGGCCACTCCCAGCCACAGCCCCCGAACACAAACTACGGCCCTTTTCCCTGGAAGTAAAACTGACCTGCCCGTCATCTGGCTGGCAGATTGCAGAGCCACTTGCCTCTATCAATCAGCCCGACTTGGCACTGGTGCCACCTTTCATCTGGGAACCATCCTGCGTATCGTGGATTTTCAGGAGCCAGCCGGCCACTCCCAGCCACAGGCGCCCCCTCACAAACCACGGCCCTTTTCCTGGAAGTAAAACTGACCTGCCCATCATCTGGCTGGGAGATTGCAGGAGCCACTTGCCTCTATCAATCCCGCCTGACTCGCACTGGTGCCACCTTTCATCTGGGAACCATCCGGCGTATCGTGGATTTTCAAAGGAGCCAGCCGGCCACTCCACCACAGGCCCCCCAACACAAACCACGGCCCTTTTCCCTGGGAAACAAACTACCTGCCCGCTTCTGGCTGGCAGATTGCAGGACCCACTTCCCCCTAT
>NW_026994570.1:0-6259 GCF_028769735.1 Zonotrichia leucophrys gambelii
CGATCGTGCATATTTTGGGAACCATCCGCATCCGGCACCCCAGCCACAGGCCAGCCCGAACACAAACCACGGCCCTTTTCCCTGGCAAAAAAACTCACCCCGCTCTGGCTGGCAGATTGCTGGAGCCACTTCCTCTATCAAACCCCGACTCCGGCCCCTGAGGCACTTTCCTGGAACATCGTGTTTTGGGTTCAGGAGCCACGCCCAGCCCCCAACAGTCCAACCATTTACCGGCCCTTTAACCCTGCAACAACTCTGCTGCCATTCGCCCTCTGGTCAATTCAGAGCCACTTGCCTCTATCAAACCCACGGCTGGCACCTTTCATTGGACCCCTGGTATTGATTCAGGGCCAGCCGCCTCCAGCACGCCCACACAAACGCCCGGAAAAACTCCCCTGCTGCAATCGACCATCCTATCACCACCGACTCCGTGCCACCTTTCATCGGAACCACCCGTTGGATCAGGCACGCCCCGCCACACCCCCACACTGGCCTTTTCCTGATAAAGACCCGCATCTGCGGCACAGAGCCCTTCCCTATAACCCCCGATCGCATGGGCCACTTCATCGAACCACCGCTAGTGGATTTCGGACCACCGCATCCGCACAGGCCCCACAACCACGGCCCTTCCCGAAAAACCACCCCCTCTGGCAGATTGCAGAGCACTTTCATCAACCACCACTCGCATTCCTTCTGGGAACCATCTGCATCGTGGATTTTCAGGCCAGCCGCCCTCCACAGGCCCCCAAACAAACACGGCCCTTTTCCCTGGAAGAAAACCGCCCGTTCTGGCTGGCAGATTGCGGAGCCACTCTCTTCAACCAGCCCGACTGCACGGTGCCACCTTTCATCGGGAACCTCCTGCGTATCTGGATTTTCAGAGCCAGCCGGCCACCCAGCCCACACACCCCCGAAAAAACTCCTGCATGCTGCGATTGCGGCTTAAGACCCTCACGTCCACCTTCACTGGACCTCATGGGATTCGCCGATCAGCCACGGCCCCACACAGCCCCTTACCAACTTCCCTCCTGCTGGCATTCAGGCATGCCACAGCCACTGCTGTCACCACGACTCCTGCACTATTAACCACCCTCAGCCAAGCCCACACAGGCCCCCAAAAAACACGCCCTTCGGCGAAATCAGGCCCTTCCCGCAATCAGCCACTTGCACTTCCACCCCTGGACTCCGACTATTGGACCACCGCACTCAGCAGCCCCACACACGGCCCAAAAAAATGCCCCCGTCTGCTGCATCAGGGCATTCTTACAACCACCACCGACTGTGCCACTTCATCTGGAAATCCTATCGTGGATTTTCAGGAGCCAGCCGGCCACTCCAGCCAAGGCCCCAACACAAACACGGGCCTTTTCCCTGGAAAAAAACTACCCCCGCTTCTGGCTGGCAGATTGCAGGAGCACTTCCCTATCAACCAGCCGACTCGGCACTGGTGCCACCTTTCATCTGGGAACCATCCTGCGTATCGTGGATTTTCAGGAGCCAGCCGGCCACTCCCAGCCACAGGCCCCCAAACACAAACTACGGCCCTTTTCCCTGGAAGTAAAACTGACCTGCCCGTCATCTGGCTGGCAGATTGCAGGAGCCACTTGCCTCTATCAATCCAGCCCGACTCGGCACTGGTGCCACCTTTCATCTGGGAACCATCCTGCGTATCGTGGATTTTCAGGAGCCAGCCGGCCACTCCCAGCCACAGGCCCCCGAACACAAACAACGGCCCTTTTCCCTGGAAGTAAAACTGACCTGCCCGCTTCTGGCTGGCAGATTGCAGACCACTTCCCTATCAAACCACCGACTGCACTGTGCCACTTCCTGGAACCATCCTGCTATCGTGATTTTCAGAGCCGCCACTCCAGCACAGCCCAACAAAAACGCCCTTTCCTGAAGTAAAACTACTGCCCTCTGGCTGGATTGCAGAGCCACTTCTTATCAAACACCACGCACTGTGCCACCTTCATCTGGAACCATCCTCGTATCGTGATTTCAGGACCAGCGGCCACTCCCAGCACAGCCCCAAAAAACAGGCCCTTTTCCCTGGAAGAAAACACCGCCCTCATTGCTGCAGATTGCAGGACACTTCTCTAAACCAGCCCGACTCGCCTGGTGCCACCTTTCATCTGGACCATCCTCGTATCGTGATTTTCAGGAGCCACCGCCACTCCAGCCACAGCCCAACACAAACACGGCCTTCCTGGAAAAACTACCGCCCTCTGGCTGGCAATGCAGAGCCACTCCATAACCAGCCGACTGGCACTGGTGCACTTTACTGGACCCCTCTCGTGGATTTCAGGGCCAGCGCCATCCCACACAGCCCACAACACGCCTTCCCTGAAAAAATACGCCCTTCTGGCATGCAGAGCACTTCCTATCAAACCACGACTGCATGTGCCACTCATCTGGACCATCTATGGGTTTCAGCGCCACCACACGCCCAACACAAACGCTTCCTGAAAACTACCTGCCCGTCTCTGGCTGGCAGATTGCAGGAGCCACTTGCCTCTATCAAACCAGCCCACATGGCACTGGTGCCACCTTTCATCTGGGAACCATCCTGCGTATCGTGGATTTTCAGGAGCCAGCCGGCCACTCCCAGCCACAGGCCCCCAAACACAAACTACGGCCCTTTTCCCTGGAAGTAAAACTGACCTGCCCGCTCTCTGGCTGGCAGATTGCAGGAGCCACTTCCCTCTATCAAACCAGCCCGACTTGGCACTGGTGCCACCTTTCATCTGGGAACCATCCTGCGTATCGTGGATTTTCAGGAGCCAGCCGGCCACTCCAGCCACAGGCCCCCGAACACAAACCACGGCCTTTTCCCTGGCAAAAAAACTACCCACCCCGCTTCTGGCTGGCAGATTGCAGGAGCCACTTGCCTCTATCAAACCAGCCCGACTCGGCACTGGTGCCAACCTTTCATCTGGGAACCATCCTGCGTATCGTGGATTTTCAGGAGCCAGCCGCCACTCCCCAGACACAGGTCCCCAAACAAATACTACGGCCCTTTTCCCTGGAAGTGAAACTGACCTGCCCATCTTCTGGCTGGCAGATTGCAGGAGCCACTTGCCTCTATCAAACCAGCCCGACTCGACACTGGTGCCACCTTTCATCTGGGAACCATCCTGCGTATCGTGGATTTTCAGGAGCCAGCCGGCCACTCCCAGCCACAGGCCCCCGAACACAAACTACGGCCCTTTTCCCTGGAAGTAAAACTGACCTGCCCGTCATCTGGCTGGCAGATTGCAGGAGCCACTTGCCTCTATCGATCCAGCCCAACTTGTCACTGGTGCCACCTTTCATCTGGGAACCATCCTGCGTATCGTGGATTTTCAGGAGCCAGCCGGCCACTCCCAGCCACAGGCCCCCGAACACAAACCACGGCCCTTTTCCCTGGCAAACAAAACTCACCCGCCCCGCTTCTGGCTGGCAGATTGCAGGAGCCACTTCCCCATATCAAACCAGCCCGACTCGGCACTGGTGCCACCTTTCATCTGGGAACCATCCTGCATATCGTGGATTTTCAGGAGCCAGCCGGCCACTCCCAGCCACAGGCCCCCGAACATAAACCACGGCCCTTTTCCCTGGCAAACAAAACTTACCCAGCCCGCTTCTGGCTGGCAGATCGCAGGACCCACTTCCCTCCATCAAACCTGCCTGACTCGGCACTGGTGCCACCTTTCATCTGGGAACCATCCTGCGTATCGTGGATTTTCAGGAGCCAGCCGTCCACTCAAGGACACAGGTCCCCAAACAAATACTACGGCCCTTTTCCCTGGATGTAAAACTGACCTGCCCATCATCTGGCTGGCAGATTGCAGGACACACTTCCCGCTATCAAACCAGCCGGACTTGGCACTGGTGCCACCTTTCATCTGAGAACCATCGTGCGTATTGTGGATTTTCAGGAGCCAGCCGGCCACTCCCAGACACAGGTCCCCAAACAAATACTACAGCCCTTTTCCCTGGAAGTAAAACTGACCTGCCCGTCATCTGGCTGGCAGATTGCAGGAGCCACTTGCCTCTATCAATCCAGCCCAACTTGTCACTGGTGCCACCTTTCATCTGGGAACCATCCTGCGTATCGTGGATTTTCAGGGGCCAGCCGGCCACTCCCAGCCACAGGCCCCCGAACACAAACCACCGCCCTTTTCCCTGGCAAACAAAAATCACCCGCCCTGCTTCTGGCTGGCAGATTGCAGGAGCCACTTCCCTCTATCAATCCAGCCCGACTTGGCACTGGTGCCACCTTTCATCTGGGAACCATCCTGCGTATCGTGGATTTTCAGGGACCAGCCGGCCACTCCCAGCCACAGGCCCCCAAACACAAACTACGGCCCTTTTCCCTGGAAGTAAAACCGACCTGCCCGTCATCTGACTGGCAGATTGCAGGAGACACTTGCCTGTATCAATCCAGCCCGACTCGGCACTGGTGCCACCTTTCATCTGGGAACCATCCTGCGTATCGTGGATTTTCAGGAGCCAGCCGGCCACTCCCAGCCACAGGCCTCCAAACACAAACTACGGCCCTTTTCCCTGGGAAAAGAAACTAACCCGCCCCGCTTCTGGCTGGAAGATTGCAGGAGCCACTTCCCCATATCAAACCAGCCCGACTCGACACTGGTGCCACCTTTCATCTGAGAACCATCCTGCGTATTGTGGATTTTCAGGAGCCAGCCGGCCACTCCCAGCCACAGTTCCCAAAACAAATACTACGGCCCGTTACCCTGGAATTAAAACAGACCTGCCCATCTTCTGGGTGGGGGATTGCAGGAGCCACTTCGCACTATCAAACCAGCCCGACTTGGCACTGCTACCACTTTTCATCTGGGAACCATCCTGCGTATCGTGGATTTTCAGGAGCCAGCCGCCCACTCCCAGCTACAGGCCCTGAAACACAAACCACGGCCCCTTTCCCTGGCAAACAAAATTCACCCCCCCGCTTCTCGCTGGCAGATTGCAGGACCCACTTCCCTCCATCAAACCAGCCTGACTCGGCACTGGTGCCACCTTTCATCTGGGAACCATCCTGCGTATCGTGGATTTTCAGGAGCCAGCCGGCCACTCAAGGACACAGGTCCCCAAACAAATACTACGGCCCTTTTCCCTGGAATTAAAACTGACCTGCCCATCATCTGGCTGGCAGATTGCAGGACACACTTCCCCCTATCAAACCAGCCGGACTTGGCACTGGTGCCACCTTTCATCTGGGAACCATCCTGCGTATCGTGGATTTTCAGGAGCCAGCCGGCCACTCCCTGCCACAGGGCCCGAACACAAACCACGGCCCTTTTCCCTTGCAAACAGAACTAACCCACCCCGCTTCTGGCTGGCAGATTGCAGGAGCCACTTGACTCTATCAAACCAGCCCGACTTGGCACTGGTGCCACCCTGGGTCAGGGAGCCATCCAGCGTATTGTGGATTTTCAGGAGCCAGCCGGCCACTCCCAGCCACAGGTCCCCAAACACAAACTTCGGCCCCTTTCCCTGGAATTAAAACTGACCTGCCCATCTTCTGGCTGGCAGATTGCAGGAACCACTTGGCTCTATCAATCCAGCCCGACTCGGCACTGGTGCCACCGTTCATCTGGGGACCATCCTGCGTATCGTGGATTTTCAGGAGCCAGCCGGCCACTCCCAGCCACAGGCCCCCGAACACAAACCACGGCCCTTTTCCCTTGCAAACAAAACGAACCCACCCCGCTTCTGGCTGGAAGATTGCAGGAGCCACTTCCCTCTATCAATCCAGCCCGCCTCGACACTGGTGCCACCTTTCATCTGGGAACCATCCTGCGTATCGTGGATTTTCAGGAGCCAGCCGGCCACTCCCAGCCACAGGCCCCCGAACACAAACTACGGCCCTTTTCCCTGGGAAACAAAACTTACCCAGCCCGCTTCTGGCTGGCAGATTGCAGGACCCACTTCCCTCCATCAAACCAGCCTGACTCGGCACTGGTGCCACCTTTCATCTGGGAACCATCCTGCGTATCGTGGATTTTCAGGAGCCAGCCGGCCACTCAAGGACACAGGTCCCCAAACCAATACTACGGCCCTTTTCCCTGGAATTAAAACTGACCTGCCCATCATCTGGCTGGCACATTGCAGGACACACTTCCCCCTATCAAACCATCCGGACTTGGCACTGGTGCCACCTTTCATCTGGGAACCATCCTGCGTATCGTGGATTTTCAGGAGCCAGCCGGCCACTCCCAGCCACAGGCCCCCGAACACAAACCACGGCCCTTTTCCC
>NW_026994571.1:0-6238 GCF_028769735.1 Zonotrichia leucophrys gambelii
GAAAGGGAAGAAAACGCACAAAAACTAGGATTTTTGTCGCAGCTTTTAAACTGATAGAAAACAGTCCTTACCACCTCCACCTTTTTCCAACACATAACATTCGGTTGGAATGTTTTGGCAAATTTTTTTTTTCTTCTTGAAAACACTCTGCAACCCCCTCTGCAACATGTAAAAAACATGGGGATGTTTTTTTGTCAGGGACAGTTTCTCCTTCCAACAAGGGGAAAGTTTTTGCAATATGAGACCCCAAAATCCAAAGAAGAAGGTACGGAATCCCCCGGGGCTAAGGCCGGTCCCGGGCACATTTTTCCCGAACCCCCGCACTGGGGTGCACTGGACCGGCACAATCGCCTTTGGGGCGAAGAAACCGCTTTTTCCCTTTTCCCGGGGGGGGGAGTGGGGCTGCTTCGGAAAGGTGAAAAAGAAAATGAAAAAAAAGGATTGTGTGCGCACTTGCAAACGATAAAAAAAGTACCTTACCACCTCCCACCTTTTTCCCAAAAAATGAACATTCGGGGGAAGGGGTTTTTGGGAAAATTTTTTTTCTTGAAAAACCCCTGCAAAACCCCCTGCAACAGTAAAACACATGGAGATGTTTTCTGTGCAGGGGAATTCTCCTTTTCCCGACATAGGGAAAAATTTTTTGCAATGATGTAAACCCAAAAATCCCGAAAGAAAAGGGACGGAGTCCCCCAGCTAACGCCGGCCCGGGGACATTTCGGCAGAAGCCGCCCATGGAGGCCTGTGACCGCACAATCGCCCTTTGCGCGAAGAAGCCGCTTCTTCGCCCCCGAGCGAAAAGTGCGGCGCTTCGGGAAAGGGAAGAAGAAGCGCACAACACTAGGGTTGGTGCCACTTTCAAACGATAGAAAAAGTACCTTACCAACTCCTACCTTTTCCAAAAACATGAACATTTGGGTTGAAAAGGGTTTTTGAAAAACTTTTTTTTTTCTTTTTGAAAAAACTCTGAAAAAACCCCTCTCAACATGAAAACTGGGGGGATGTTTTCTGTGCAGGCACAGTTTCTCCTGCCGAATATGGGAAATTTTTTTTCAATGTGTAGACCACAAAAATCCCGAAAGAAGAAGGGACGGATTCCCCCAGCTAACGCCGGTCCCGGCACATTTCGGCGAAGGGCCGCCGTGGAGTGCCTGTGACCGGCACAATCCCTTGCCGAAGAAGCCCTTCTTCCCTCCCGGAGCGGGGAGGCGGCTGCTTCGGAAAAGGGAAGATGAACTGCACAACACGGATTGTGGCGCAGCTTGCAAACGAAGAAAACATACCTTACCACCTCCACCTTTTCCAAAAACATAACATTCGGTTGGAAGGTTTTGACAAAAGTTTTTTCTTGAAAACACCTGCAAACCTCTCTGCAACATGTAAACACGATGGAGATTTTTTTTGCGCACAGTTTCTCCTTGCCGAATATGGAAAAGTTTTTTGCAATGATGTAACCCCAAAATCCCGAAAGAAGAAGGGACGGATCCCCCCAGCTAAGCGCCGGTCCCCCCGGGCCCTTCGGCAGAACCCCCGCACGGGGGCACTGTGACCGCACAATCGCCTTTGCGCGAAAACCGCTTTCCCTTTGTCTCGGGAGCCGGGGAGTGGGCGCTTTGGAAAGGGAAAAATGAACGCCACACAGGATTGGGGTGCGCACTTTCAAACTGATAGAAAACAGTCCTTTCCCCCCTACCTTTTCCCAAAAACATAACAAACGGTTTTGGAAGGTGTTTGGCAAATTTGTTTTTCTTCTTGCAAAAAACTCTGCAAACCTCTCTGCAACATGTAAAACCATGGGGGAAATTTTTTTTGGGAGCACAGTTCCCTTCCAGGGAATGGAAAATTTTTTGCAAGAGTAAACCACAAAAGCCCCAAAAAAAGGGACGGGTGTCCCCCGGGCTAAGCGCCGTCCCGGGCACATTTCGGGAAACCGCCGCCCCTGGGGTGCACTGGACCGGGGACAATCGCCTTGCGCAAGAAGCCCTTTTTCGCTCCGGGGGCCGGGGAAATGCGGCTGCTCGGGAAAAGGGGAAGAATGAACTTTCACAAAACTAGGGTTGGTGCGCAGCTTGCAACGTAGAAAAAGTACCTTACCACCTCCCACCTTTTCCAAAAACATAACATTTGGTTTAAGGGGTTTTGACAACTTTTTTTTTTTTCTTGAAAACCCTCTGCAAATCTCTGCAAATGAAACACGAGGGAATTTTTCTGTGCGGCACAGTTTCTCCTTGCCGACATAGTGAAAAGTTTTTTTTCAAAGAGAAAACCACAAAAGGCCCCAAAAAAAGGTACGGAGTCCCGGGGCAAGCGCCGTCCCGGGCACTTTCGGGGAAGCCCCGCATGAGTCCTGTGACCGCACAATCGCCTTGCGCGAAGAAGCCGTTCTTCGCTCCGGAGCCCGGGGAGTGGGCTGCTCGGGAAAGGGGAAGAAGAAAACGCACAAAACTAGGATTGGTCGCAGCTTGCAAACTGATAGAAAAATACCTTACCACCTCCTCCTTTTTTCCCAAAAACATGAACTTCGGTTTGGGAAGTTTTTGGAAAAACTTTGTTTTTTTCTTGAAAACACCTGCAAAAAATCTCTGCAACAGGGAAAACGATGGGAAGAGTTTTCTGTGCGGCACATTTCTCCTTGCCGAATAGTGGAAAAGTTTTTTTGCAAAGATGTAGACCACAAAAGTCCCCAAAAAAAGGTCGGGTTCCCCGAGCAAGCGCCGCCCGGCACATTTCGGCAAAACCCCGCACTGGAGTGCCTGTGACCCGGGACAATCGCCCTTTTCGCGAAAAGCCGCTTCTTCCCTGGGGGAGAGTGCCTGTTCGGAAAAGGGGGAGAATGAAGCTGCACAACACTGGATTGTGGGCGCTTCAAACTGAAGAAAAAAGTACCTTACCACCCCCTACCTTTCCAAACACATAACATTCGGGAAGTGTTTTGGGCAACTTTGTTTTTTTTCTTGAAAACACTTGCAAAACCCCTCTGCAACAGTAAACACATGGAATGTTTCTGTCAGGGACAGTTTCTCCTTGCCAACATAGTGGAAAAGTTTTTTGCAAAGATGAACCACAAGGTTCCCCAAGAAGAAAGGGACGGGTGCCCCGGGGCTAAACGCCGGGCCCCCGGGACATTTCGCAGAAGCCGCCGCACTGGAGTGCACTGGACCGGCACAACGCCTTTGCCAAGAACCCCTTCTTCGCCCGGGAGCCGGGGAAATCGGCGCTTCGAAAGGGGAAAATAAACTGCCAACACAGATTTTTGGGGCAGCTTGCAAATGAAAGAAAAAGTACCTTACCCTCTCCCACCCTTTTTCCAAACACATGAACATTCGTTTAAGGTGTTTGGACAAATTGTTTTTTTTTCTTTCAAAACACCTGCAAACTCTCTGCAACATTACAACACGATGGGAGATGTTTTCTGTGCAGCACATTTCTCCTTCCAGAATAGTGGAAAAATTTTTTTGCAATGATGAGACCACAAAAGGTTCCCCAAAGAAAAGGTACGGAGTCCCCGGGGGGTAAGGCGCCGGTCCCGGCACTTTCGGGAGAAGCCGCCGCATGGAGTGATGTGCCGGCACAATCGCCTTTGCGCGAAGAAGCCCCTTTTTTTTTCTCCCGGGGCCAGAGTGGGCCTTCGAAAGGGGAAGAATGAAAACGCACAAACTAGGATTGTGTGCGCACTTCAAACTGATAAAAAATACCTTACCACCCCTACCTTTTCCAAACACATAACTTCGGTTTTAGGTGTTTTTCAACTTTGTTTTTTTTCTTTTAAAAAACTCGCAAACTCTCGCAACATGAAACACGAGGGAGAGTTTTTGCAGGCACAGTTTTTCCCCTTGCCAACAAGTGAAAAATTTTTTGCAATGATTAGACCACAAAAGTCCCGAAAGAAGAAGGTACGGATGTCCCCGGGGCTAAGCGCCGGTCCCGGGCACATTTCGGCAGAAGCCGCCCCACTGGAGTGCACTGTGACCGGCACAATCGCCTTTGCGCGAAGAAGCCGCTTCTTCGTCTCCGGGAACCGGAGAGTGCGGCTGCTTCGGAAAAAGGGGGAAGAATGAAGCTGCACAACACTAGGATGTGTGCGCACTTGCAAAATGATAGAAAAAAGTACCTTACCACTCTCCCACCTTTTCCAAACACATGAACATTCGGTGGGAAAGGGGTTTTGGGCACTTTTTTTTTCTTCGCAAAACACTCTGCAAACCCCTCAAAAGTAAACCCGATGGGAGATGTTTTCTGTCAGGGACAGTTTCCCCCTTGCCAAAAGTGGAAAATTTTTTTTCAATGATTTTAACCACAAAGGGTTTCCCAAAAAAGAAAAGGCGGGTGTCCCCCACTAAGCGCCGGTCCCGGCAAAATTTCGGCAAACCGCCGCACTGGAGTGCGCTGTGACCCGGGCCAAAACGCCTTTGCGCGAAGAAGCCGCTTTTTCGCCCCGGAAGCCGAGAGTGCGGCTGCTTCGGAAAGGGAAAAATGAACTGCACAACACTAGGGTTTTTGGGGCGCACTTGCAAACGGGTAGAAAACAGTACCTTACCACCTCCACCTTTTCCAAAAACATGAACAATTTGGTTGGAAAGGGTTTGGCAAATTTTTTTTTTCTTCTTGCAAAACACTCTGCAAACCTCTCTGCAACATGTAAACCCGATTGGGGGATGTTTCTGTGCAGGCACATTCCCCCTTGCCAGAATAGTGGAAAGTTTTTTGCAATGATGTAGACCACAAAGGTTTCCGAAAGAAGAAGGTACGGATTGTCCCCGACTAAGCGCCGGTCCCGGCCATTTCGGGAGAAGCCGCCGCACTGGAGTGCACTGTGACCGGGACAATCGCCTTTGCGCGAAGAAGCCGCTCTTCGCTCCGCCCCCGGGCCGGAGAGGCGGGTGCTTCGGAAAAGGGGAAAAAGAAGTGCACAACACAGGATTGGTCGCACTGCAACTAAGAAAACAGTACCTTACCCCCTCCACCTTTTTTCCCAAAAACATAAAAATTCGGGTTGGGAAGGGTTTTTACAACTTTGTTTTTTTCTTGAAAACACCCGCAAACCTCTCCAACATGTAAACCGATGGGAGTTTTTTCTGTGCGGCACAGTTTCCTTGCCAAATATGGGAAAAATTTTTTGCAAAGATGTAGACCACAAAAGTCCCCAAAGAAGAAGGGACGGGTGTCCCCCCGGGGCTAAGCCCCGTCCCCGGGGACATTTCGGGAGAAGCCCCCGCACTGGAGTGCACTGTGACCGCACAATCGCCCCCCCTTTGCGCAAGAAGCCGCTTCTTCGTCTCCGGAGCCGGAGGGGCTGCTTCGGAAAAGGGGAAGAATGAAGCTGCACAAAAAAATAGGATTGGGGTTCGCAGCTTGCAAACTGTAGAAAAAGTACCTTACCACCCCCACCTTTTCCAAAACATAACATTCGGTTTGGGAAAGGGGTTTTGGACAACTTTTTTTTCTTCTTGAAAAAACTCTGCAAACCCCTCCAAAATTAAACCCCCGAGGGAGATTTTTTTGTGCAGGCACAGTTTCTCCTTGCCGACATAGGGGAAAAATTTTTTTTCAAGATGTAACCACAAAAGTCCCCAAAAAAGAAGGTACGATTCCCCCCAGCTAACCCGGGCCCCGGGGACATTCGGAAGCCCCCGACGGAGTGCCTGTGACCGCCCCAAAACGCCTTTTCGGGAAGAAGCCCTCTTCGTCCCGGGAAACCGGGGGGTGGGCGCTTTGAAAGGTGAAAAATGAAGCGCACACACTAGGGTTGTGTCGCACTTGCAAAATGAAAAAAATACCTTTCCACCTCCACCTTTTCCAAACAATAACATTTGTTGGAAGGGTTTTTTCAACTTTGTTTTTTTTCTTTAAACACTCGCAAACCTCTCTGCAACATGAAAACACATGGGATTTTTTTTGTGCAGGCCAGTTTCTCCTTCCAAATAGTGGAAAAGTTTTTTTCAATGATGTAGACCACAAAAGTCCCCCAAAGAAGAAGGGACGGATGTCCCCGGACTAAGCGCCGGGCCCCGGCACATTTCGGCAGAACCGCCGCATGGGGTGCCTGGACCGGGACAATCGCCTTTGCGCGAAGAAGCCCATCTTTGTTCCGGAAGCCGGGGGAGTGCGGCTGCTTCGAAAGTGAAAATGAAACGCACACACTAGGATTGTGTGCGCAGCTTGCAAACGATAGAAAAAGTACCTTACCACCTCCTACCTTTTTCCAAAAACAGAACTTCGTTGGAAGTTTTGACAACTT
>NW_026994572.1:0-6237 GCF_028769735.1 Zonotrichia leucophrys gambelii
GTGCCACCTTCATCTGGAACCTCCGTATCTGGATTTCAGGCCAGCGCCACTCCAGCCACAGGCCCAACACAACACGCCCTTCCTGAAAAAACTCCGCCATTCTGGCTGCAGATTGCAGAGACATGTCAAACCAGCCGACTGGCACTGGTGCCACTTCTGGAACCATCCGCATCGATTTTCAGGCCAGCCGCCCTCCCACCACAGGCCCCCAAAAACACCTTCCTGGAATAACTGCCTCTTCTTGAGATTGCAGAGCACTTGCTATCAACAGCCCGACTGGCACTGGGCCTTCTGGGAACCATCCGGTGATTTTCGAGCACCGGCACTCCAGCCCAGCCCAAACCAAACACGGTTTCCTAAAAACCACCTTCTGCTGGAGATTCGAGCCACTTGCTATCAAACACGCTGCACTGCCCCTTTCTGGGAACCTCCTGGTATGTGGATTTCAGGAGCAGCCGGCCATCCCAGCCACAGGCCCCAACAAAACACGGCCTTTTCCCGGAAAAAAACTCACCCCTGCTGGCAGATTGCAGGAGCCACTGTCTATCAACCAGCCCGACTCGGCCTGGTGCCCTTGGTCTGGAACCATCCTGCGCGTGGATTTTCAGGACCAGCGCCACTCCAGCCACAGGCCCCAAACACAACCACGGCCCTTTCCCTGGAAACAAAACTCACCCCCTTCTGGCTGGCAGATTGCAGGAGCACTTGGCTATCAAACCAGCCCGACTCGGCACTGTGCCACCTTCTGGAACCATCCTGCGCGTGGATTTTCAGAGCCAGCCGCCACTCCCAGCCACAGCCCCAAACAAACTACGGCCTTTCCTGAAGTAAAAGACTGCCCATCTTCTGCTGGCAGATTGCAGGAGCACTTGCCTTCAAACCAGCCCGACTGCACTGGGCCACCTTCATTGGACCATCCTGCGTATGGATTTTCAGGAGCCGCCGCCACTCCCAGCCACAGGCCCCCAAACAATAGGCTTTTCCTGAAAAAACTACCTGCCCTTCTTGGGATTGAGGCCACTTGTACTATCAACCAGCCGACTTGCCTCTTCCACCTTCACGGGAACCTCCTGCTATTGGATTTCAGGAGCCAGCGGCCACTCCCAGCCACAGCCCCCAAACAAAACTACGGCCCTTTTCCCTGGAATAAAACTACCTGCCCTTTCTGGCTGGCAGATTGCAGGAGCACTTGCCTCTATAAACCAGCCCGACTTGGCACTGGTGCCACCTTGTCTCTGGGAACCATCCTGCGTATGTGGATTTCAGGAGCCAGCGGCCACTCCAGCCACAGGCCCCCAAACACAAACCACGGCCCTTTTCCCTGGAAAAAAACTCACTGCCCCATTCTGGCTGGCAGATTGCAGGAGCCACTTTGTTATCAAACCAGCCGACTTGGCACTGGTGGCCACTTTCATCGGGAACCATCCTGCGTATCTGGATTTTCAGGGCCAGCCGCCACTCCCAGCCACAGGCCCCCAAACAAACTACGGCCCTTTTCCCTGGAAGTAAAACTGACCTGCCCATCTTCTGCTGGCAGATTGCAGGGCACTTGGTACTATCAACCAGCCCGACTTGCACGTGCCACCTTCATCTGGGAACCATCTGCGTATCGTGGATTTTCAGAGCCAGCCGCCACTCCCAGCCACAGTGCCCCAAACACAACAGGCCCTTTTCCTGGAAGTAAAACTAACTGCCATTTCTGCTGGAGATTGCAGGAGCCACTTGTACTATCAAACAGCCGACTTGCACTGTGCCACCTTCATCTGGGAACCATCCTGCGTATCGTGGATTTTCAGGAGCCAGCCGGCCACTCCCAGCCACAGGCCCCCAAACAAAACTACGGCCCTTTTCCCTGGAAGTAAAACTGACCTGCCCATCTTCTGGCTGGCAGATTGCAGGAGCCACTTTGTGCTATCAAACCAGCCCGACTTGGCACTGGTGCCACCTTTCATCTGGGAACCATCCTGCGTATCGTGGATTTTCAGGAGCCAGCCGGCCACTCCCAGCCACAGGCCCCCGAACACAAGCCACCGCACTTTTCCCTGGCAAACAAAACTCACTTGCCCCGCTTCTGGGTGGCAGATTGCTGGAGCCCTTTGGTACTATCAAAACAGCCCGACTTGGCAGTGGGGCCACTTGTCATCTGGGAACCATCCTCCGTATCGTGGATTTTCAGGAGCCAGCCGGCCACTCCCAGCCACAGGCCCCCAAACACAAACTACGGCCCTTTTCCCTGGAAAAAAACTCAGTGCCCCCCTTCTGGCTGGCAGATTGCAGGAGCACTTGGTCATCAAACCAGCCCGACTGGCACTGGTGCCACCTTTCATCTGGGAACCATCCTGCGTATCGTGGATTTTCAGGGCCAGCCGGCCACTCCCAGCCACAGCCCCCAAACAAATCTACGGCCTTTTCCCTGGAAGTAAATCTGACCTCCCATCTCCTGCTGGCAGATTGCAGGAGACACTTGGTATTATCAAACCAGCCCGACTTGACACTGCTGTCCCCTTGGGTCTGGGAACCATCCTGCGTATGGTGGATTTTCAGGAGCCAGCCTGCCACTCCCAGCCACAGGCCCCCAAACACAAACCACGGCCCTTTCCCCTGGCAAACAAAACTCACCCACCCCGCTTCTGGCTGGCAGATTGCAGGAGCCACTTGGCTCTATGAAACCAGCCCGACTCGGCACTGGTGCCCCCTTGGGTCTTGGAACCATCCTGCGCGCCGTGGATTTTCAGGAGCCAGCCCGCCACTCCCAGCCACAGGCCCCCAAACACAAACAACGGCTCTTTTCCCTGTAAGTAAAATTGACTTGCCCATCTTCTTGCTGGCAGATTGCAGGAGACACTTGGCTCTGTCAAACCAGCCCGACATGGCACTGGTGCCACCTTTCATCTGGGAACCATCCTGCGTATCGTGCATTTTCAGGAGCCAGCCCGCCACTCCCAGCCACAGGCCCCCGAACACAAACCACGGCCCATTTCCCTCGTAAACAGAACTCATCCGTCCCGCTTCTGGCTGGCAGATTGCAGGAGCAACTTGGCTTTATCAAACCAGCCCGACTTGGCACTGGTGCACCCTTGGGTCTGGAAACCATCCTGCGCGGCATGGATTTTCAGGAGCCAGCCGGCCACTCCCAGCCTCAGGCCCCCAAACACATGCCACGGCCCTTTTCCCTGGAAAAAAACTCAGCTGCCCCAATTCTGTATGGTAGATTGCAGGAGCTACTTTGTACTATCATACCAGTCCGACTTTGCACTCCTGCCACCATTCATCGCGGAACCATCCTGCGTATCATGGATTTTCAGGCGCCAGCCGGCCACTCCCAGCCACAGGCCCCCAAACAAAAACTACGGCCCTTTTCCCTGGAAGTAAATCTGACCTGCCCATCAGCCTGCTGGCAGATTGCAGGAGACACTTGGTATTATCAAACCAGCCCGTCTGGACACTGCTGCCCCCTTGGGTCTGGGAACCATCCTGAGTATGGTGGATTTTCAGGAGCCAGCCGGCCATTCCCAGCAACAGGCCCCCGAACACAAACCACAGTCCTTTTCCCTGGCAAAAAAAACTCACCCGACCCGCATAAGGCTGGCAGATTGCAGGAGCCACGTGGCTCTATCAAACCAGCCCGACTCGGCGCTGGTGCCCCCTTGGGTCTGGGAACCATCCTGTGTATCGTGGATTTTCAGGAGCCAGCCAGCCACTCCCAGTCAGAGGCCCCGAACACAAACCACGGCCCTTTACCCTGGCAAACAAAACTCACCCACCCCGCTTCTGGCTGGCAGATTGCAGGAGACACTTGGCTCTATCAAACTAGCCCGACTCGGCACTGGTGCCCCCTTGGGTCTTGGAACCATCCTGCGCGCCGTGGATTTTCAGGAGCCAGCCCGCCACTCCCAGCCACAGGCCCCCAAACACAAACAACGGCTCTTTTCCCTGTAAGTAAAATTGACGTGCCCATCTTCTTGCTGGCAGATTGCAGGAGACACTTGGCTCTGTCAAACCAGCCCGACATGGCACTGGTGCCACCTTTCATCTGGAAACCATCCTGCGCGGCATGGATTTTCAGGAGCCAGCCGGCCACTCCCAGCCACAGGCCCCCAAACACATGCCACGGCCCTTTTCCCTGGAAAAAAACTCAGCTGCCCCAATTCTCTATGGTAGATTGCAGGCGCTACTTTGTACTATCATACCAGTCCGACTTTGCACTCCTTCCACCATTCATCGCGGAACCATCCTGCGTATCATGGATTTTCAGGAGACAGCCGGCCACTCCCAGCCACAGGCCCCCAAACAGAAACTACGGCCCTTTCCCCTGGAAGTAAAACTGTCCTGCCCATCTTCTGGCTGGCAGATTGCAGGAGCCACGTGGCTTTATCAAACCAGCCCGACTCGGCCCTGGTGCCCCCTTCGTCTGGGAACCATCCTGCGTATGGTGTATTTTCAGGAGCCAGCCGGTCACTCCCAGCCACAGGCCCCCAAACACAAACCACGGCCCTTTTCCCTGGCAAAAAAATCTCACCCGCCCCGCTTCTGGCGGGCAGATTGCAGGAGCCCTTTGGTACGATCAATCCAGCCCGACTTGGCACTGGGGCCACCTGTCATCTGGGAACCATCCTGCGTATCGTGGATTTTCAAGAGCCAGCCTGCCACTCCCAGCCTCAGGCCCCCAAACACAAACTACGGCCCTATTTCCTGGAAGTAAAACTGACTACCCATCTTCCGGCTGGCAGATTGCAGAAGCCACTTGGTACTATCAAACAAGGCCGACTTGGCACTGATGCCACCTTTCATCTGGGAACCATGCTGCGTATCGTGGATTTTCAGGAGCCAGCCGGCCACTCCCAGCCACAGGCCCCCAAACACAATGTCCGGCCCTATTTCCTGGAAGTAAAACTGACCTGCCCATCTTCTGGCTGGCAGATTGCAGGAGCCACTTGGTGCTATCAAACAAGCCCGACTTGGCACTGGTGCCACCTTTCATCTGGGAACCATCCTGCGTATCGTGGATTTTCAGGCGCCAGCCGGCCACTCCCAGCCACAGGCCCCCAAAAAAAAACTACGGCCCTTTTCCCTGGAAGTAAATCTGACCCATCAAAAACCCGCCGATTGGGGTGGGGGCCCCCTTCATCTGGGAAACCCTCCTGCGTATCGTGGGTTTTCAGGGCCACGGGGCCCCCCGCCCAGCCCCAAAAACAAAAAACCCCTTTTCCCTGGAAGTAAAACTGACCCCATTTTTTGCTTGCAGGGTTTCAGGAGCCCTTGTCATCAAACAGCCTGACTCCAAAGGGCCCCCTTGGGTCTGGGAACTCCTGCTATCCTATTTCAGGGAGCCGCCACTCCCCGCAAAAACCCCAAAAACAAAAACGCCTTTTTTCCGGGGAAAAAAAAAAACCCCCCCCCGTTTTTGGCTGCGTTGCAGGAGCCCTTGTCAACAAACACCCCACTTTAAATGTTGCCCCCTTTTTTGGGGCCATCCCGCGGTGGGTTTTCAGGCCCCCGGGGACCCCAGACAGGCCCCCCAAAAACAAAACCCCGCCCTTTTTCCCCCTCGCGCCCCCTTCCCTGGGGGCGCGGGAGCCCCTTTGTATTCTAAAAATGGGGAGTTTTTTTGCCCCCTTGGGGGGGGAACCTTCCGCGTAGGGGTTTTTCGGGCCACCCCCACCGGGGCCATAGGCCCCAAACCCTACAGCCCTTTCCCCGGGAAAAAAATACTGCCCACTTTGGCGGCAGATTGCAGAGCCCTTTTTTACATCAAACCCCCCAAATGGCATTGTCCACCTTTCCCCTCTTGGGGAAACCCCCTGCGTACGTGGATTTCAGGGGCACCCCCACTCCACCACAGGGCCCCCAAACCAAATACGGCCCTTTTTCCCGGGAAAAAACTACTTCCATTCTGGGGGATTGCAGGGGCCCCTTGCCTATAACCGCCCCTTCCCCACGGGCACCTTTGGGACCACGGCCCGGGTGGATTTTTTAGGCCAGCCGGCCACTCCCCGCCACGGCCCCGAACAAACCACGGCCCCTTTTCCCCCGGGAAAAAAACTCACCCCCCCCGCCTGGCTGGGAGTTGCAGGGGCCCCTTGCCCCTTTTAAACCAGCCCGACTGGGATGGGCCCCTTTCACTGGGAACCCTCCTGCGTATGTGGATTTTTAGGGGCCACCTGCCACTCCCAGCCCAAAGGGCCCCCCAAAAAAAAAGACGCTTTTCCCTGGAAAAAATTTGGTGCCCTCTTTGGG
>NW_026994573.1:0-6237 GCF_028769735.1 Zonotrichia leucophrys gambelii
AAGCGGCTTTTTTCGCGCAAAGGCGATTGTGGGCCGGGCACAGTGCACTCCCGTGCGCGGCTTTTGCCGAAATGTTCCCGGACCGGCGCTTTGCTCCGGAAAATCCGTACTTCTTTTTTCGGGCTTTGTGGTCTACACATTTTCAAAAAAATTTTCCCCTATGTCCCCAGGAAAACTGTGCCTGCACAGAAAACACTCCCATCGTTGTACATGTTCAGAGAGGTTTGCAGAGTTTTTGCAAGAAAAAACAAAATTGTCCAAAAAACCTTCCAACCGAATTTCATTGTTTTAAAAAAATAGGGGTGTGGTAAGGTAGTTTTCTATCATTTTCAAGCTGCGCACCAATCCTAGTGTTGTGCAGCTTTATTCTTCACCTTTCCGAAAGCCCACTCTCCGCGCCGGGGGCGAAGAAGGCTTCTTCGCGCAAAGCATTGTGCCGGCAAAAGGCACTCCAGTGGGGGGCTTCTGCCGAAATGGGGGCCCCCGGGACCGGGGCTTAGCTCCGGGGGCATCCCTACCTTCTTCTTTCGGGACTTTTTTGGTTTTCATCTTGCAAAAAAAATTTTCCACTATGTCTGGCAAGGAGAAACTGTCCTGCACAAAAACACTCCCATCGTTGCCCGTTGCAGAGAGGTTTGCAAGTGTTTTTCAAGAAAAAACAAAGTTGTCCAAAACACCTTTTCCCAAAGAATGTTCATGGTTTGGAAAAAGGAGAGTGTGGGAAGGGACTTTTTCTTCATTTGCAAGCTGGCACACAAACCTTGTTGTGCAGCTTCATTCTTCACCTTTCCCAAGCACCGCACTCTCCACCCGGGGGCGAAGAAGCGCTTCTTCGCGCAAAGGCATGTGCCGGTACAGTGCACTCCATGCGGGGGCTTCTGCGAAAGGGGCCCGGGACCGGGGGCTTAGCTCCGGGGGCACCGAAAACCCTTCTTCTTTTGGACTTTTGTGTCACATCATTGCAAAAAACTTTTTTCCCCTAGCTGGCAAAGGGGAAACTGTGCCTGCACAGAAAACACTCCCATCATGTTAAAATGTGCAGAGAGGGTTTGCAGAGTGTTTTGCAAAAAAAAAAACAAAGTTTCCAAAACACCTTCCAAGGGAAAGTTCATGTGTTTGGAAAAGGAGGAGTGTGGTAAGGTACGTTTTTTTATCATTTTTCAAGCTGCGCACACAATCCAGTGTTGTGCACTTCATTCTCACCTTTCCCAAGCAGCCGCACTCTCCCGCTCCGGGGGCAAAAACGCTTCTCGCCAAAGGGGATTTTCCGGTCACAGTCCTCCATGCGGCGGTTTTGCCGAAAAGGGCCCGGACCGGCCTTTGCTCCGGGGAAAATCCGCCTTCTTTTTTTCGGGACTTTTTGGTCTACATCATTGCAAAAAAAATTTTTTCCCCTATGTCGGCAAGGAGAAACTGTGCCCCACAGAAAACAGCTCCCCCCAGTTGCACATGTTTTCAGAAGGTTTTCAGAGTGTTTTGCAAAAAAAAAAAGTTGTCCAAAAAAACCCTTTCCCAAAGGAAAGTTTATGTTTTGGGAAAAAGGAGGAGTGTGTAAGGACTGTTTTCTATCAGTTTGCAAGCGCGCACACAATCCTAGTGTTGTGCACTTTATTCTTCACCTTTCCCAAGCAGCCGCCCCCTCCGGCGCCGGAGGCAAGAACGGCTTTTTCGCGCAAAGGCATTTTTCCGGCACAGTGCACTCCATGCGGGGCTTCTGCCGAAAGGGCCCGGGGCCGGGGTTAGCTCCGGGGGGAAACCGTACCTTTCCTTTTTTCGGGACTTTTGTGGTCTACTCATTGCAAAAAAAATTTCCCATGTCTGGGAAGGGAAACTGTGCCCGCACAGAAAAAACTCCCATCATTTGGACATGTTCAGAAGGTTTCAAGTGTTTTGCAAGAAAAAAACAAAGTTTCCAAAACACCTTCCCAAAGAAAAGTTCATGTTTTGGGAAAAAGGGAGGAGTGGGTAAGGGACTGTTTTCTATCATTTGCAAGCGCGCACACAATCTATGTTGGCAGCTTCATTCCTTCACCTTTCCCAAGCAGCCCCTCTCCCTGCCGGAGGCGAAAAAGCGGGTTCTTTTCCCCAAAGGGGGATTGTGCCGGTCACAGTGACTCCAGTGCGGCGGCTTTTGCCGAAATGGCCCGGGACCGGGGGCTTAGCTCCGGGGGCACCGTACCTTCTTCTTTCGGGACTTTTGGGTCTACATCTTGCAAAAAACTTTCCACTATGTCCCGGCAAGGGAAACTGGGCCTGCACAGAAAACACTCCCATCATGTTTTACATGTTGCAAGAGGTTTGCGAGTGTTTTTCAAGAAAAAAAACCCAAAATTGTCCAAAAAACCTTCCAACGAATGTTTCATTTTTTGGGAAAAAGGGAGGGGTGGGTAAGGGACTGTTTTCTATCAGTTTCAAGCGCGCACACAACCTATGTTGTGCAGCTTTTTCTTTACCTTTTTCCGAAGGAGCCCACTCTCCAGCTGCCGGGGGCGAAGAAGGGCTTCTTCCCCCAAAGGGGATTGTGCCGGTCACATGCACTCCAGTGCGGCGGGCTTCTGCCGAAAAGGGGCCCGGGACCCCCCGGGTTAGCTCCGGGGACATCCTACCCTTTTTCTTTCGGATTTTGTGGCACAACATTGCAAAAAATTTTTCCCCATTCTGGCAAAGGGGAAAACTGGCCTGCACAGAAAACATCTCCAACTGTTGTACAGTTTTCAAAAGGGTTTTCAGAGTGTTTTCAAGAAGAAAAACAAGTTGTCCCCAAAAACCTTCCAACGAATGTTCAGTTTTGGAAAAAGGGAGGTGGGTAAAATACTGTTTTTCCCTTTGTTTGCAAGCTGCGCACAAAAATCCAGTGTTTGCACTTCATTCTTCAAATTTCCCCAAGCACCCACTCTCCAGCTCCGGAGGGAAAAGGGGGGGAAAGGGGAGGGGGTAAAAGTGAAGGGGGGTTTGGAAAGGGGGGAGGAGGGGGGGCAAAAGGGGGGGGGGGAAATTGGGGGAAAAAAATTTTGTTGGCGGGGAAACGGCCTGCCAAAAACATTCCCACGTGTTCAGTTGCGGGGGTTTGCGATGTTTTCGGGAAAAAAAAAGTTTTTCCAAAAAACCGAACCTTTCTGGTTTTGGGTTTAAAATTGGAAAAATTTTCCCCTTTGGGGAAGCTGCCACAAAAATCCAATGTTTGCACTTCACTTCATTTTTCGAACAGCCCACTTCCACCCCACAAGGGGTTTTGGAAAGGGATTGGGGTACGTCATCCCGTGCGGGGGGCCCAAAATCCCGGGGCGCTTCCCATTCCCTTTTTCCTTTTGGCGGGCACTCAGCAAAAAAAACCCTTGCTGGGAAGGGAAAAGTGCCGCACAGCACTCCCCCCGGTTGAATGGGCCCCAGGGTTTGCAGAGGTTTTTGGCAAAAAAAAAACAAAGTTGCCCAAAAACCTTCCCACCGAATTCATGGTTTGGAAAAAGGTGGAGGGGAAGGAAAAGTTTTCCTACATTTGAAGCTGGAACTCCCCGTTTGTCACTTTTATTTCACCTTTCCCAAGCACCCACTCCCCACTGCCGAGGCGAAAAGCGGCTCTTCGCGCAAAGCCCATTTTGCCTCACAGTGCACTCCATGCGGCGGGTTTTTGCCGAAATTCCCGGACCGGGGCTTAGCCCGGGGACATCCTACCTTTTCTTTTGGGCTTTTGTGGTCTAACATTGCAAAAACTTTTCCACTATGTCTGGCAAGGAAAACTGTGCCTGCACAGAAACACTCCCCTCGGGTTTACATTTGCAGAAAGGGGTTTTCAGAGGTTTTGCAAGAAAAAAACAAAGTTTCCAAAACACCTTCCAAAGGGAATTTCTTTTGTTTGGGGAAAAAGGGAGGAGTGTGGGAAGGGACTGTTTTTTATCGTTTGCAAGCTCGCACACAATCCTAGTTTTTCAGCTTCACTTCACCTTTCCGAAAACAGCGCCCCCCTGCCGGAGGGGAAGAGCGGCTTCTCGCGCAAAGCCCCAATGTGCCCGGGCACAGTGCCTCCAGTGCGGGGGCTTCTGCCCAAAGGGGCCCCGGGGCCGCGCTTAGCTCCGGGACACCTACCTTCTTCTTTTCGGGACTTTTGTGGTCTCATCATTCAAAAAAATTTTCACATTTGGCAAGGAGAAACTTGCCTGCACAGAAAACATCTCCCATCGGGGGTTTTGTTGAGAGAGGTTTTCAAGTGTTTTCAAAAAGAAAAACAAAGTTGTCCAAAACACCTTCCAAAACCCAATTCATGTGTTTGGAAAAAGGTAGGGTGTGTAAGGTACGTTTTTTCTTCAGTTTTTCAACTGCGCACAAATCCTATGTTTTCACTTCATTCTTCACCTTTTTCCCAAGCGCCGCACTCTCCACTGCCGGGGGCAAGAAGCGGCTTCTTCGCGCAAAGGGGATTGTGCCTCACAGTGACTCCATGCGGCGGGTTCGCGAAATGGGGCCCGGGAAACCGGGGCTTTGCTCCGGGGGCATCCTACCTTTTTCTTCGGGGCTTTTTTGGCTACATCATGCAAAAAACTTTCCACTATTCTGGCAAGGGAAACTGTGCCGACAGAAAACACTCCCATCGGGTTGACTGTTTTCAGAGAGGTTTGCAGAGTGTTTTGCAAAAGAAAAAAAAAATTGTCCAAAACAATTTCCCAAACCAATGTTTTAAGGTTTGGGGAAAAAGGGAGAGTGTGGTAAGGGACTGTTTTCTATCATTTGCAAGCTGCGCACCAATCCTGTTTGCAGCTTCATTCCTCACCTTTTTCCCAAGCAGCCGCACTCTCCAGCGCCGAGGCGAAAAGCGGGTTCTTCGCGCAAACCCATGGGGCCGGCACAGTCACTCCAGTGCGGCGGGTTCTGCGAAATGGCCCCCGGGGGCCCCGGGGCCTTTGCTCCGGGGACATCCTACCTTCTTCTTTCGGGACTTTTGTGGTTTCATCATTGCAAAAACTTTTCCACTAGTCTGGCAAAGGGGAAACTTGGGCCCGCACAAAAACACTCCCCCCTGTTGACATGTTGCAGGAGGTTTGCAGAGTGTTTTCAAGAAAAAAACAAAGTTTCCAAAAAACCCTTTCCCAACCAATTTTTTATTTTTTTGGAAAAGGTAGGAGTGTGGTAAGGGGACTGTTTTCTACGTTTTTCAAGCTGCCACACAACCAGTGTTTGCAGCTTCATCTTTTACCTTCCCAAGCAGCCGCCTCTCCGCGCCGGGGGCGAAGAAGGGCGCCCCTTTGCGCAAAGCCCATTTTTGGCCGGTCCATGCACTCCCCGTGCGGGGGCTTCGCCGAAATGGGCCCGGGACCGGGGCTTACTCCGGGGACATCCTACCTTCTTTTTTCGGACTTTTGTGGGCACATCATTGCAAAAAAAATATTCCCCTTTCTGGCAAGGAGAAACTGTGCCTGCACAGAAAACCTCCCATCTGTTTTCATGTTGCAAGAGGTTTTCAGAGTTTTTGCAAGAAAAAAACCCAAAATTGTCCAAAACACCTTTAAAAGGGAAAGTTCTGTTTTTGGGAAAAGGGAGGGGTGTGGGAAGGGACTGTTTTCTTCATTTGCAAGCTGCGCACACAATCCTAGGTTTTGCAGCTTCATTTTTCACCTTTCCGAAGCAGCCCACTCTCCACTGCCGGGGGCAAGAAGCGGGTTCTTCGCGCAAAAAAGGGGATTGTGCCGGGCACAGTGCACCCAGGCGGGGCTTCGCCCAAAGGGCCCGGAAACCCCGCTTAGCTCCGGGGGCATCCCTACCTTCTTCTTTCGGACTTTTTTTGGTCTACATCATTGCAAAAAAATTTCACTATGTCGGCAAGGAGAAACTTGCCTCACAGAAAACATCTCCTCTGTTTAAAATGGCAGAGAGGTTTGCAGAGTGTTTTGCAAGAAAAAAAACAAAGTTGCCAAACAAACCCTTTCCCAAAGAATTTCAGTGTTTGGGAAAGGGAGGGTGGTAAGGTACTTTTTTCTTCAATTTGCAAGCTGCGCACAAAAATCCTAGTTTTGCACTTCATTCTTTACCTTCCGAAGCGCCCACTCTCCAGCCCGGGGCGAAGAAGGGCTTCTTTCCGCAAAAGGGGATTGTGCCGGGCACAGGCACCCAGGCGGGCTTTTGCCGAAAAGGGCCCGGACCGGGCTTTGCTCCGGGACATCCCTCCTTCTTCTTTCGGGGGCTTTTGGGTCTACATATTCAAAAAAATTTTCACTATGTCTGGCAAGGAGAAACTTTTCCCCACAA
>NW_026994574.1:0-6225 GCF_028769735.1 Zonotrichia leucophrys gambelii
GTAGTTTCTTCCGGGAAAAGGGCGTGTTTTGTTGGGCCTGTGGCTGGGAGTGGGCTGGCCTGAAATCCAAACAACCAGATGTCCCAGTGAAAGGTGGCCTGCCGAGTGGCTGGTTTGTAAGCAAGTGGCTCCTGCAATCTGCCACGAAGAGGGGGTCATTTTCTTCCAGGGAAAGGGGGGTGTTTGTTCGGGGCCTGTGGCTGGAGTGGCCGGCTGGCTCCTGAAAATCCACAACGCAGGATGGTTCCCAGATGAAATGGTGGTACCAGTGCCGAGTCGGTGGTTGATAGAGGCAAGTGGCTCTGCAATCTAACAGCCGAAGAGTGGGGGTTTTTTTTGCCAGGGAAAAGGGCCGTGGTTTGTGTTCGGGCTGTGGCTGGGAGTGGCCGGTGATCCTGAAAATCCACGATACGAGGATGGTTCCCAGATGAAAGGTGGCACCATGCCGAGTCGAGTATTGATAGAGGCAATGGCTCCTGCAATCTGCCAGCCAGATTGAGGCAGGTAGTTTTGTTCCAGGGAAAAGGCCTAGTTGTGTTGGGCCTGTGCTGGGGAGTGGCCGGCTGGCTCCTGTAAAATCCACATACGCAGGATGGTTCCCAGATGAAAGGTGGCACAGTGTCAGATCGGGCTGTTGATAGAGGCAAGTGGCTCTGCAATCTGCCAGCCCAGATGAGGGAGGGCATTTTGATTGGCAGGGAAAAGGCCGGTGTTGTGTTTGGGCCTGTGGCTGGGAGTGGCCGCTGGCTCCTGAAAATCCACGATACGCAGGTGGTTCCCAGATGAAAGTGGCACCATCCAAGTATCGAGGCTGGTTTGATAGAGCAAGTGGCTCTGCAATCTGCCAGCAGAAAGGGCAGGTCAGTTTGTTGTCGGGAAAGGCGCTGAGTTTTGTCTGGGGCCTGTGGCTGGGAGTGGCCGGCTGGCTCCTGAAAATCCACAATACGAGGGTATGTTGCCCAATGAAAGGTGGGCACCAGTGCAATCGGCTGGTTTGTAAGGCAAGTGGTCCTGCAATCTGCCAGCAGAAGCGCGGTGGTTGTTTGTTTGCCAGGGAAAGGGCCGTGGTTGTGTTCGGGGGCCTGTGGCTGGGAGTGGCCGGCTGGCTCTGAAATCCACGATACGCAGGATGGTTCCCAGATGAAAGGTGGCACCAGTGCGAGTCGGTGGTTTGATAGAGGCAGATGGCTCCTGCAATCGCACCAATGAGCGGGGCGTGAGTTTTCTTCCAGGAAGGGGCTGGTTTTGTGGGGGCCAGTGGCTGGGAGGACGGCGGCCCTGAAAATCCACGATAGCGTGGTTCCAGATGAAGGCGTGCACAGTGCCGAGCGGCTGATTGATAGAGGCAAGTGGTCCTGCAATTGCCAGCAGATGACGGGGTAGTTTGTATTCAGGGAAAAGGGCCGGTTTTTTCGGGCGTGGTGGGTTGTCTGGCTGCTGAAAATCCACGTAGCGGTTGGTCCGAGAAGGTGGCACAGTGCATTGGTGGTTGGATGTCCAAGTGGCTGCCAACTGCAGCCAGATGGGGGTGTTTTCTTCCAGGAAAGGCCGTAGGTTTGTGTTTGGGCTTGGCCTGGATGGCGGCTGCTGAACCAATACGGGTAAAGGGCAGAGGTGGTTAACAATGGCCTGCAAGCACAGAGGGGGTGTTCTCAGGGAAAGCATGTTTTTGGGCCTGTGTGGATGGCGCGGCTAAAATCCCAAGAGGATGGTTAGATGAAAGTGCACTGCATCGGTTTGATAAAATGGTCTCAATAGCCAGAAGGAGTTTATTCAGGGAAAAGGCCGTGTTTTGTTCGGGGCCTGTGGCTGGGAGTGGCCGCTGGCTCCTGAAAATCCACATAGCAGATGGTTCCAGATGAAAGGTGGCACCGTGCAGTCGGGTGGTTTATAGAGCAAGTGGCTCTGCAATCTGCCAGCCAGAACGGGTGGGTAGTTTTGTTTCCAGGGAAAGGCCGTGGTTTGTGTTCGGGGCCTTGGCTGGGAGTGGCCGGCTGGCTCTGAAAATCCACGATACGCAGGATGGTCCCAGATGAAAGTGGCACCAGTGCCAAGTGGCTGGTTTGATAGAGCCAAGTGCTCCTGCAATCTGCCAGCCAGAAGATGGGCAGGTCAGTTTTATTCCAGGGAAAAGGGCCGGTGTTTGTGTTGGGGGCCTCTGGCTGGGAGTGGCCGGCTGGCTCCTGAAAATCCACAATACGCAGGATGGTTCCCAGATGAAAGGTGGCACCAGTGCCAAGTCGGGCTGGTTTGATAGAGGCAAGTGGCTCCTGCAATCTGCCAGCCAGAAGCGGCGGGTGAGTTTTGTTTGCCAGGGAAAAGGGCCGTGGTTTGTGTTCGGGGCCTGTGGCTGGGAGTGGCCGGCTGCTCCTGAAAATCCACGATACGCAGGATGGTTCCCAGATGAAAGGTGGCACCAGTGCCGAGTCGGGCTGGATTGATAGAGGCAAGTGGCTCCTGCAATCTGCCAGCCAGAAGGGCAGGTAGTTTTACTTTCCAGGGAAAAGGCCGTGGTTTGTTTCGGGGGCCTGTGGCTGGGAGTGGCCGGCTGGCTCCTGAAAATCCACGATACGCAGGATGGTTCCCAGATGAAAGTGGCACCAGTGCCGAGTCGGCTGGTTTGATAGAGGAAGTGGCTCCTGCAATCTGCCAGCCAGAAGCGGGCGGTAGTTTTGTTTGCCAGGGAAAAGGCCGTGGTTTGTGTTTGGGGCCTGTGGCTGGAGTGGCCGGCTGGCTCCTGAAAATCCACGATACGCAGGATGGTTCCCAGATGAAAGGTGGCACCAGTGCCAAGTCGGCTGGTTTGATAGAGGCAAGTGGCTCCTGCAATCTGCCAGCCAGAGATGGCAGGTCAGTTTTACTTCCAGGGAAAAGGGCCGTGTTTGTGTTTGGGGCCTGTGGCTGGGAGTGGCCGGCTGGCTCCTGAAAATCCACGATACGCAGGATGGTTCCCAGATGAAAGGTGGCACCAGTGCCAGTCGGCTGGTTTGATAGAGGCAAGTGGCTCCTGCAATCTGCCAGCCAGAGAGGCAGGTCAGTTTTATTCCAGGGAAAAGGGCCGTGTTTGTGTTGGGGCCTGTGGCTGGGAGTGGCCGGCTGGCTCCTGAAAATCCACGATACGCAGGATGGTTCCCAGATGAAAGGTGGCACCAGTGCCAAGTCGGGCTGGTTGATAGAGGCAATGGCTCCTGCAATCTGCCAGCCAGAGAGGCAGGTCGAGTTTTATTCCAGGGAAAAGGGCCGTAGTTTGTGTTTGGGGCCTGTGGCTGGAGTGGCCGCTGGCTCCTGAAAATCCACATACGCAGGATGGTTCCCAGATGAAAGGTGGCACCAGTGCAGTCGGGCTGGTTTGATAGAGCAAGTGGCTCCTGCAATCTGCCAGCCAGAAGCGGGCGGGTAGTTTTGTTTGCCAGGAAAAGGGCCGTGTTTGTGTTTGGGGCCTGTGGCTGGGAGTGGCCGGCTGGCTCCTGAAAATCCACGATACGCAGGATGGTTCCCAGATGAAAGGTGGCACCAGTGCCGAGTCGGGCTGGTTTGATAGAGGCAAGTGGCTCCTGCAATCTGCCAGCCAGAGACGGGCAGGTCAGTTTTACTTCCAGGGAAAAGGGCCGTAGTTTTGTTTGGGGACCTGTGGCTGGGAGTGGCCGGCTGGCTCCTGAAAATCCACGATACGCAGGATGGTTCCAGATGAAAGGTGGCACCAGTGCCGAGTCGGGCTGTTTGATAGGCAAGTGGCTCCTGCAATCTGCCAGCCAGAAGAGGGGCGGTCAGTTTTATTCCAGGGAAAAGGGCCGTGGTTTGTGTTCGGGGCCTGTGGCTGGAGTGGCCGGCTGGCTCCTGAAAATCCACGATACGCAGGATGGTTCCCAGATGAAAGTGGCACGAGTCGGGCTGGATTGATAGAGGCAAGTGGCTCCTGCAATCTGCCAGCCATGATGGGCTGGTCAGTTTTACTTCCAGGGAAAAGGGCCGTGGTTTGTGTTTGGGGCCTGTGGCTGGGAGTGCCGGGTGGCTCCTGAAAATCCACGATACGCAGGATGGTTCCCAGATGAAAGGTGGCACCAGGCCGAGTCGGGCTGGTTTGATATGGGGAAGTGGCTCCTGCAATCTGCCAGCCAGAAGGGGCGGGTGAGTTTTTTTGCCAGGGAAAGGGCCGTGTTTGTGTTCGGGGGCCTGGCTGGGAGTGGCCGGCTGGCTCCTGAAAATCCACGATACGCAGGATGGTTCCCAGATGAAAGGGGGCACCAGTGCCAAGTCGGGCTGGTTTGATAAGGCAAGTGGCTCCTGCAATCTGCCAGCCAGAACGGGGCGGTAGTTTCTTCTCAGGAAAAGGGCCGTGGTTTGTTTCGGGGCCTGTGGCTGGGAGTGGCCGGCTGGCTCCTGAAAATCCACGATACGCAGGATGGTTCCAGATGAAAGGTGGCACCAGTGCCGAGTCGGGCGGTTTGATAGAGGCAAGTGCTCCTGCAATCTGCCAGCCAGAAGGGGGCGGTGAGTTTTTTTGCCAGGAAAGGGCCGTGGTTTGTGTTTGGGGGCCTGTGGCTGGGATTTGGGCCCGCTGGCTCCTGAAAATCCACGTTACGCAGGATGGTTCCCAGATGAAAAGGGGGCACCAGTGCCAAGTCGGGCTGGTTTGATAGGGGACCAAGTGGCTCCTGCAATCTGCCACCAGAAGAGGGCAGGTCAGTTTTTATTCCAGGGAAAAGGGCCGTGTTTTGTTTGGGGCCTGTGGCTGGGAGGTGGCCGGCTGGCTCCTGAAAATCCACGATACGCAGGATGGTTTCCCAGATGAAAGTGGCAGCAGTGCCAAGTCAGGCTGGTTTGATAGGACCAAGTGGCTCCTGCAATCTGCCAGCCAGAAGATGGGCAGGTCGTTTTTAATTCCGGAAAGGGCCTGATATTTGTTTGGGGCCTGTGGCTGGGAGTGGCCGGCTGGCTCCTGAAAATCCACATACGCAGGATGGTTCCCAGATGAAAGGTGGCACCAGTGCCAAGTCGGGCTGGTTATAGAGGCAAGTGGCCCTGCAATCTGCAGCCGAAGCGGGGTGGGTGTTTTTTTCAAAGGGGAAAAAGGGGTGTGGTTTGTGTTGGGCCTGTGGGTGGGTTGGCCGCTGGCTCCTGAAAATCCACGATACGCAGGATGGTTCCCAGATGAAAAGGTGGCACCAGTGCCAGTCGGCTGGTTTTTTGATGGGAAGTGGCTCCTGCAATCTGCCAGCCAAAGGGGGCGGGTGAGTTTTTTCCGGGAAAGGGCCGTGGTTTTGTTGGGGGCCTGTGGCTGGGAGTGGCCCGCTGGCTCCTGAAAATCCACATAAAAGCAGGATGGTTCCCAATGAAAGGTGGCACCAGTCCGAGTGGGCTGGTTTTATAGAGGAAGTGGCTCCTGCAATCTGCCAGCCCCGAAGGTGGGCAGGTCTGTTTTAATCCAGGGAAAAGGGCCCCTAGTATTGTGTTTGGGGGCCTGTGGCTGGGAGGGCCGGCTGGCTCCTGAAAATCCACATTACGCAGGGTGGTTCCCAGATGAAAGGGGGCACCAGTGCCAGTCGGGCTGGTTTTATAGAGGCAAGTGGCCCCTGCAATCTGCCAGCAGAAGCAGGGCGGTGAGTTTTTTTGCCAGGGAAAAGGGCCGTGGTTTGTGTTCGGGGGCCTGTGGCTGGGAGTGGCCGGCTGGCTCCTGAAAATCCACGATACCAGGATGGTTCCCAGATGAAGGTGGCACCAGTCCGAGTCGGGCTGGTTTGAAGGCCAAGTGGCCCTGCAATCCCGCCGCCAGAAGATGGGCAGGTCAGTTTTAATTCCAGGGAAAGGGCCGTAGGTTTTGTTCGGGGGCCTGTGGCTGGGAGTGGCCGGCTGGCCTTTAAAATCCACGATAGCCCGGATGGGTTCCCAGATGAAAAGTGGCAGCAGTGCCAAGTCAGCTGGTTTGATAGGACCAAGTGGCTCCTGCAATCTCCAGCCAGAAGATGGGCAGGTCTGTTTTAATTCCAGGGATAAGCCGTAGTATTTGTTTTGGGGGCCTGTGGCTGGGAGTGGCCGGCTGGCTCCTGAAAATCCACATTACCAGGATGGTTCCCAATGAAAGGTGGCACCAGTGCCGAGTCGGGCTGGTTTGATAGGGTAAGTGGGTCCTCAATCTTCCCGCCAGAAGCGGGGTGGGTAGTTTTGTTTTGCAAAGGGAAAAGGGCCGTGGTTTGTGTTCGGGGGCCTGTGGGTGGGAGTGGCCGG
>NW_026994575.1:0-6220 GCF_028769735.1 Zonotrichia leucophrys gambelii
TCCCCAGCCTGGGAAAACCACCCCCTACCAAAGGGCCCCCAAACAACCCCCCGGCCTTTCCCGGAAAAAACCACCCCCCCGCTTTTGGCTGGGAATTCAACCCCTTCCCCTACAAACCCCCCGACTTGGCACGGTGCCACCCTTTTATCTGGAACCATCCGGAAAGTGGTTTTCGGAGCCACCGGGCCCCCCCAGCCACCCCCCAAAAACAAACACGGCCCTTTCCCTGGAAAAAACACCCCCGCTCTGCGGGAATTGCAGACCCCTTCCCTACAACCAGCCCCACCGGCACTGGGGGCCCCTTTCATCTGGGGAAACCCTCCTGCGTACGGGATTTTCAGGAGCCAGCCGGGACTCCCCACAGGCCCCAAACACAAACCGGGCCCCTTTCCCCGGGAATTTTAAAAATGACCTGCCCATCTCTGGCTGGCAGATTCAGGACCCACTTCCACTTTAAACACCCACTTTGGGACTGGCCACCCCTTTCGGGGGCCTCCGCGATGTGGATTTCAGGGCCGCCGGGCCCCTCCCCCACAAGCCCCAAAAACAACACGGCCCTTTTCCCGGAAAAAACTACCCCCCACTGGCGGCAATTTCAGAGCCCCTTGGGTAAATCAAACCACCCACTGGGACTGGGCCCCTTTCACGGGGGAACCCTCCTCTAGTGGGTTTTAGGAGCAGCCGGCCACCCCAGCCCCAGCCCCCAACAAACAAAGGCCCTTTTTCCCCGGAAAAAAAACTGACCCGCCCCCTCGGCTGAATTGCAGGGGCCACTTTTTCTATCAACCCCCCGACTCGGGAGGTGCCACCTTTTTACTGGGGAACCCCCGCGTATCGTGGGTTTTTAGGAGCCAGCCGGCCACCCCAGCCACAGGCCCCCGAACCAAAACCCCGGCCCTTTCCCTGGGAAACAAAATTACCCCCCGCTTCTGGCGAGATTGCCGGACCACTTCCTCCCAAAAACCAGCCGAAAATGCACTGGCCCCTTTCGGACCCCCCTGCGATGTGATTTTCAGGGCCCCGCCACTCCAGCCAAAGGCCCCAAAACAAACTACGGCCTTTCCCTGGAAAAAACGACCTGCCCACTTCTGCGGGGAGATTTCAGGACCAATTGTACTCAAACCCGCCCGACTTGGACTGTGCCCCTTTTTTTCTGGGACCACCCGCGTACGTGGATTTTCAACCCGCCGGCCACTCCCCGCCCAGGGCCCCCCAACACAAACACGGCCCTTTCCTGGGAAAAAAAACTTACCCCCCCCGCTTCTGGGTGCAGATTTCCGGAGCCCCTTTCCCCTTCAAACCCGCCCGAAATGGGACGGTGCCACCTTTTCTGGGACCACCGCGTATTTTGATTTTCAGGGCCAGCCGGCCCCTCCCAGCCAAAGTCCCCAAAAACAAAACACGGCCTTTTCCCCGAAGAAAACTGACCTGCCCATCCTGGGTGGCAGATTCGACCCCTTGGGCTATCAAACCGCCCGATGGCACTGGCCCCTTTTTATCTGGGCACCTCCTCGTATCTGATTTTCAGGGGCCCCCGCCCCTCCCAGCCAGGCCCCCAAACAAACACGGCCCTTTTCCCGGAAAAACTACCCCCCCCTGGGTGGGGAATTGCAGGGCCACTTCCCCTTTTCAAAAACACCCGAATCAAAATGGGGCCCCCTTTCATTGGAACCCCTCCGCGATCGTGGGTTTTTAGGAGCCACCCGGGCCCCTCCAGCCACAGCCCCCAAACCAAATGGCCCTTTCCCTGGAAAAAAACTACCCGCCCTTTCTGCTGGGAGATTGCAGGACCACTGCTCTTTAACCACCCCACTGGCACTGGGGCCACCTTTTTTTGGGAACCATCCTGCGTACAGGATTTTCAGGAGCCACCCGGCCCCTCCCCACACAGGCCCCAACAAAACACGGCCTTTTTCCCCGGAAGTAAAACTGACCGCCCTTTCTGCTGGGAATTTCAGGGGCCACTTCCTCAACAAACCAGCCACGGCACGTGCCCCTTTTTTATCTGGACCATCCGCGTATCGTGGATTTTTCAGGGGCCCCCGGCCCCTCCCACCACAGGCCCCAAAAAAAACTACGGCCCTTTCCCTGGGAATTTAAAAATGACCTCCCCAAAACGCTGCCCGATGCAGGCCCACTTCCTCATCAAAACACCCGCTTGGGGACGGTGCCACCTTTTTTTTTATCGGAACCATCCTGCGTACGTGGATTTTTCAGACCAGCCGGGAAACCCCCCCACACCCCCAAAAAACAAACACGGCCTTTCCCGGAAGAAAACTACCTCCCGCCTGGGGGCAGATTGCAGGAGCCCCTTGCCCCTATCAATCCGCCCAAATCCACTGGGGCCACCTTTCACTGGGGAAACCCCCTCTATGTGATTTTCAGGGGCCAGCGGCCCCCCCCCACCACAGGCCCCAAACAAAAACACGCCCTTTCCCCCGGAAGTAAAACTGACCTGCCCTCATTGGCTGGGAGATTGCAGGGGCCCCTTGTTATCATCCCGCCCACCGGGACTGGGGCCCCCTTTCATCGGAACCTCCTCATGTGGGTTTTCGGGCCCGGCGCCACCCCCCAGCCACAGGCCCCCAAACAAAAATACGCCCTTTCCCTGGAATAAAATGACCTGCCCTCTTTGGGGGGCAGATGCAGGGCCCTTGGTCTTCAAAAACCCACCTGGCACTGGTGCCACCTTTTTCTGGGAAAAAAACCCTCCGCTATTGTGATTTTTTAGGGGCCACCGCCCCTCCAACCAAAGCCCCAAAACAAAAACGGCCCTTTTCCCCGGAAAAAAAACAAACCCCCCTTCTGGCTGGCAATTTCAAGCCACTTTTCATCAAACCCCGCCCGACTTTGGGATGTGCCCTTTTTTTTTTTTTTCGGACCATCCTGCGATGTGATTTTCAGGGCCCCCGGCCATCCCGCCCCAAGGCCCCAAAACAAACTACGGGGCCCCCCTTCCCGGGAATTAAACGCCTCCCCTTTTGGGTTTGCAGATTGCAGGGCCACTTGGGCCCCCAAACCAGCCCACTCGGCCTGGGGCCACCCTTTTATCTGGGAAACCCTCCTGCTATCGTGGATTTTCAGGGGCCAGCCGCCACTCCCCGCCACAGGCCCCCCAAAAACAAACCACGGCCCTTTTCCCTGGCAAAAAAACTACCCCCCGTTCTGGCTGCAGATTGCAGGAGCCACTTTTCCTCAAACAAAACCCCCCACTTGCACTGTGCCCCCTTTTATCGGGAACCATCCTGCAAAACGTGATTTTCAGAGGCGGGCCCCCTCCCAGCAAAAGCCCCAAACAAAACCCCCCTTTTCCCCGGAAAAAAACTACCCCCCCGCTCTGGCTGGGAGATTGCAGGGGCACTTGCCCATCAACACCCGACCGGCACTGGGGGCCACCTTTTCTGGGAACCCCTGCGTATTGGATTTCAGGGCCACCGGCCCCCCCCACCCCAAGGGCCCCAACACAAAACCCCCCCTTTTTCCCCGGAAAAAAAACTACCCCCCCGCCCCTGCTGGAAATTTTCGGAGCCATTTTCCCTATCAAACCACCGACTCGCACTGGTCCACCCTTTATTGGGAAAACCCTCCTGCTACGGGGGTTTTAAGGGGCCAGCCGGCCCCCTCCCAGCCAAGGGCCCCCCAACAAAAACCCGGCCCTTTTTCCTTGAAAAAACTACCCCGCTCTGGGTGAGATTGCGAGCCCCTTTCCCCATAAACCCCCCTGGCACTGGTGCCACCTTTTATCGGGGGCCATCCGCACTGGATTTCAGGACCACCCCCCACCCAACCCAGCCCCCAACAAACCACGGCCCTTTTCCCGGAAAAAAACTACCCGCCCCCTTTTGGCGGGATTGCAGAGCCACTTGCCTACAAACCCCCGACTGCACTGGGGCCACCTTTCATCGGGGAACCATCCTGCGTATGGGGGATTTCCCGGGGCCCGCCGGCCACTCCCCGCCACAGGCCCCAAACACAAATTTCGGCCCTTTCCCCGGAAAAAAAACTGACCGCCCATTTCGGGGGGCAGATTTCAGGGAACCCTTGGGTCCCAAACCACCCCAAATTTGGACGGTGCCACCTTTTATCTGGGGAAACCCTCCTGCTACGTGGATTTTCAGGCCACCGCCACTCCAGCCACAGGCCCCCGAACACCCAAAACCCCGGGCCCTTTTCCCTGGAAAAAATTCCCCGCCCCCCTTTTGGCTGGCAATTGCGGGGCCCACTTTTCCCCCTATCAAACCCGCCCCACTTGCACTGGGTGCCACCTTTCTCTGGGAACCATCCTGCGTATCGTGTTTCAGGACCAGCCGGCCACACCCAGCACAGGTCCCAAACAAAAAACAAAGCCTTTTCCCCGGAAGTAAAACTACCGCCCCTCTGGTGGCAGATTGGGAGGACCTTTCCTCTATCATCCCCCCGAATGGCAGGTGCCACCTTTCACTGGGGAAACCCTCCGCGTATCTGGGTTTCAGAGCCACCGCCACTCCCAACAAAGGCCCCCGAACACAAACCACGGCCCTTTCCCTGGCAAAAAAACTCACCCGCCCCGCTCTGGCTGGCAGATTGCAGGGGCCACTTCCCTATCAAACCCCCCACTCGGCACGGGCCCCCTTTCACTGGGAACCATCCTGGTATCTGGATTTTTAGGCCAGCGGCCCTCCCAGCCACAGGCCCCCCAACCAAACCACGGCCCTTTTCCCTGGAAAAAAACACCCCCCCCCTCACTGGAGTTGCAGACAAATTGCCCCTACAACCCCCCCCTCGGCACGGCCACCTTTCATTGGAACCACCTCGATCGTGGATTTTTAGGAGGAGCCGGCCACTCCCCGCCACAGCCCCAAAAAAAACACGGCCCTTTTCCCCGGGAAATAAAACACCTGCCCCTTCTGGCTGGCAGATTGCAGAGCCACTTCCTCACAAACCAGCCCACTTACTGGGCCACCTTTATCTGGGGAAACCTCCTGCGTATCGTGGATTTTCAGGAGCCACGGGCCCCTCCCCCCACACCCCCCCAAAAAAAACACGGCCCTTTCCCGGAAAAAAACCACCCGGGGCTTTTGGCTTGGCAGATTGCAGGGGCCCTTGCCCCTATCAATCCAGCCCGACCGGCACTGGGGCCACCTTTCATCTGGGAACCATCCTGCGTATCGTGGATTTTTTAGGGGGCCCCCGCCCCCTCCCCCACAGCCCCCAAAAAAAACTCGGCCCTTTTCCCCGGAAGAAAACTACCCCCCACTGGCGGGAGATTCAGGGCCACTTCCTTATCAATTTCCGCCCATTGGACTGTGCCACCTTTCTCTGGGAACCATCCTCGTATTGTGGATTTTTAGAGCCAGGGCACTCCCAGCCACAGGCCCCCGAAAAAAAACCCGGGGCCCCTTTTCCCTGGAAAAAAACCACCCTCCCCTTTTGGCTGGCAGATTGAAGCCCCTTTTATCAACCACCCGACCGGACTGTGCCACCTTTCATCTGGGAACCATCCGCTACTGGTTTTCAGGGCCAGCCGGGCCCCTCCCAGCCACAGGCCCCCGAACACAAACCACGGCCCTTTTTCCCCGGAAAAAACTCCCCCCCCCTTTTGGCTGGGAGATTGAGGACCCCTTCCCCCTTCAAACCACCCACTGCCTGGCCACCCTTTTTACGGGAACCATCCGCGTATGTGGGTTTTCCGGGGGCCCCCGGGGGGGGGGCCCCCCGCCACAGGCCCCCCCACAAAACCACGGGCCCTTTTCCCTGGAAAAAAATTACCCCCCTCTGGGTGGCAGATTGCAGGGGCCACTTGCCTCTATCAACCCCCCGACTGGGACGGTGCCACTTTTTGGGGGCCTCTCATGGGGGTTTTCAGGGGCCACCGCCACTCCCCGCCACAAGCCCCCAAAACAACACCCCCTTTTTTTGGAAAAAACTTACCCCCCACTTTTGGGTGGCAGATTGCAAGGGGCCCTTTTACAAACCGCCCCTCCCTGGTGCCACCTTTTACTGGGGAAACCCTCCGCGTATCGTTTTTTCGAGCCAGCCGGCCCCCCCAGCCCAAAACCCCCAACACAAAAACGGCCCTTTTTCCTGCAAAAAATTACCCCCCCGCTTCTGGCGGGAGATTCAGGAGCCACTTTTCCCTATCAACCCGCCCCCCGGCATGGTGCCCCCTTTTCTGGAACCATCCTGCGTAGGGTTTTTTAGGGCCACCGGCCACCCCACAGGCCCCAAACAAAAACCGGCC
>NW_026994576.1:0-6219 GCF_028769735.1 Zonotrichia leucophrys gambelii
GTGGATTTTCAGGAGCCAGCCGGCCACTCCCAGCCACAGGCCCCCGAACAAAACCACGGCCCTTTTCCCTGGCAAACAAAACTACCACCCCCCGCTTCTGGCTGGCAGATTGCAGGAGCCACTTCCTCTATCAAACCAGCCGACTTGGCACTGGTGCCACCTTTCATCTGGGAACCATCCTGCGTATCGTGGATTTTCAGGAGCCAGCCGGCCACTCCCAGCCACAGGCCCCCAAAACACAAACTACGGCCCTTTTCCCTGGAAAAAACTGACCTGCCCTCATCTGGCTGGCAGATTGCAGGAGCCACTTGCTCTATCAAACCAGCCCGACTTGGCACTGGTGCCACCTTTCATCTGGGAACCATCCTGCGTATCGTGGATTTTCAGGAGCCAGCCGGCCACTCCCAGCCACAGGCCCCCAAACACAAACTACGGCCCTTTTCCCTGGAATAAAACTGACCTGCCCGTCATTCTGGCTGGCAGATTGCAGGAGCCACTTGCCTCTATCAATCCAGCCCGACTCGGCACTGGTGCCACCTTTCATCTGGGAACCATCCTGCGTATCGTGGATTTTCAGGAGCCAGCCGGCCACTCCCAGCCACAGGCCCCAAACACAAACTACGGCCCTTTTCCCTGGCAAATAAAACTACCGCCCGCTATCTGGCTGGCAGATTGCAGGAGCCACTTGCCTCTATCAACCAGCCCGACTTGGCACTGGTGCCACCTTTCATCTGGGAACCATCCTGCGTATCGTGGATTTTCAGGAGCCAGCCGGCCACTCCCAGCCACAGGCCCCCAAACACAAACCACGGCCCTTTTCCCTGGCAATAAACTAACCTGCCCCATCTGGCTGGCAGATTGCAGGAGCCACTTTGCTCTATCAAACCAGCCCGACTTGGCACTGGTGCCACCTTTCATCTGGGAACCATCCTGCGTATCGTGGATTTTCAGGAGCCAGCCGGCCACTCCCAGCCACAGGCCCCCGAACACAAACCACGGCCCTTTTCCCTGGCAAAAAACTCACCCGCCCCGCTTCTGGCTGGCAGATTGCAGGAGCCACTTGCCTCTATCAAACCAGCCCGACTTGGCACTGGTGCCACCTTTCATCTGGGAACCATCCTGCGTATCGTGGATTTTCAGGAGCCAGCCGGCCACTCCCAGCCACAGGCCCCCAAACACAAACACGGCCCTTTTCCCTGGAAGTAAAACTGACCCGCCCGTCATCTGGCTGGCAGATTGCAGGAGCCACTTGCCTCTATCAAACCAGCCCGACTTGGCACTGGTGCCACCTTTCATCTGGGAACCATCCTGCGTATCGTGGATTTTCAGGAGCCAGCCGGCCACTCCCAGCCACAGCCCCCCGAAAACAAACCACGGCCCTTTTCCCTGGCAAAGAAAACTCACCGCCCCGCTTCTGGCTGGCAGATTGCAGAGCCACTGCCCCATATCAAACCAGCCCGACTGGCACTGGTGCCACCTTTCATCTGGGAACCATCCTGCGTATCGTGGATTTTCAGGAGCCAGCCGGCCACTCCCAGCCACAGGCCCCCAAACACAAACTACGGCCCTTTTCCCTGGCAATAAAACTGACCGCCCGCCTTCTGGCTGGCAGATTGCAGGAGCCACTTGCCTCTATCAAACCAGCCCGACTTGGCACTGGTGCCACCTTTCATCTGGGAACCATCCTGCGTATTGTGGATTTTCAGGAGCCAGCCGGCCACTCCCAGCCACAGTCCCCCGAAACAAAACTACGGCCCCTTTCCCTGGCAATAAAACTACCCGCCCGTTCTGGCTGGCAGATTGCAGGAGCCACTTGCCTATCAAACCAGCCCGACTTGGCACTGGTGCCACCTTTCATCTGGGAACCATCCTGCGTATCGTGGATTTTCAGGAGCCAGCCGGCCACTCCCAGCCACAGGCCCCCAACACAAACCACGGCCCTTTTCCCTGGAAAAAACTGACCTGCCCGCTTCTGGCTGGCAGATTGCAGGAGCCACTTGCCTCTATCAAACCAGCCCGACTTGGCACTGGTGCCACCTTTCATCTGGGAACCATCCTGCGTATCGTGGATTTTCAGGAGCCAGCCGGCCACTCCCAGCCACAGGTCCCCAGACAAATACTACGGCCCTTTTCCCTGGAATTAAAACAGACCTGCCCATATTCTGGCTGGTAGATTGCAGGAGCCACTTGGTACTATCAAACCAGCCTGACTTGGCATTGCGGGCACTTTTCATCTGCTGAACTGTCATGGTTTGACCAGGAAGGAGTGGGAATTCTGGGAAGCTGTGGTCAAACCAATGAAGGTTTTGGGTTTCATACTGACACCTGGTGTAGCCAGTGGGGTTTGGACACACCTCCGAGAATACACAGGGGTTAAAGCAAGGCACTGCCCTGGCACTTCCTCTTTGGGACATCGTCGGGCGAAGAGGTCAGATCTCTTCCCCCGCCCAGCCCGCTGCTGCTGGGCGGGGGAGGGGCGGCCATGCGGTAGGCCAGGGGCCTGGACAGAGGTGGGGGTTGAGGGGCTTTCAAGGATGGAAGGGTGGCGGGGCCCCAAGAGACATCGAGACATCGGGCAGCCAGCCCCCCCCCCCCCCCCCAGGAGAGAGAGAGAGGGCCGGCCCAGGAAGAGAAAAGGGGGGGAAAAGAGTGCCCGGCCGGCCGCAGCAGCAGCACGTGTGGGAGTATCATCTCGTCCCAGGACAGACAGAGACTGAAAACTTTTAACCCTTTCTTGCATGATTGGGGCCTTGCAAAAATGCTAATCCTCCTCGAAGCTGAATAAGAAGGGAGATAAGAGATGAGATAAGATAAGGACCTGGCCCAAAGAATGTGGAGATGATTGGATGGGGAGAGATGATTTGGAGTGGCCTTTTGGCTGGACTTTTCTCGTGGCTATGGACTCAGTTGTTCCTGTGACACAGACTGCATTTAGGGGGAGGCAGTGCCTCAAAACCAGGAAGGTTCTTCGTGAGGACCCCCCGGCCCCAGGGGGTTGGAAAAATATGGGGGGGACAGATGTCCCAAAAGCAGAGACTGTGCCTTTTTGGAGTGAGACAAGGCATCCTTGAAAGACAACCCTAAAAGCAGCTCTGGTCCATGCCGTCAGTGGTGAGAGCACTGGGCATGGAAGGACCATGTTACAAGCGGCAGAAGGACTTTTTTTCTTCCGGGCGGTGCCGAAGTAACAGAGAAGCACACGAGGTTTCAGTGTGTTTCCAGGAGAAGCCTATGGAACGAGAAGGACTCCTTTCCTCTTCATGAACTAATGTTTGAGTATACTAAAGTGTCGTGCCGGGCTGGGCAGTTGTTTTGGGAGAATGTATTGGATTGGGAAAGTCAGGTGGTGGGGGAGGAGGAAAATAGTTTTTTTGTAAGGTTTTCAATTATTTTCTTTTTTTTTTCCTTATAGTCTCTCCCTATTTTCCTGTAGTTTAAGTAATAAAGTGGTCTTTATGTTTAAGTTAGAGCCTGTTTTGCTTATTCCTGGTCACATCTCACAGCAGACACCAGGGTGAGGCATTTTCATGGGGGGCACTGGCTCTGTGCCAGGCTCAAACCATGACAGAACCATCCTGCATATCGTGGATTTTCAGGAGCCAGCCGGCCACTCCCAGCCACAGGCCCCCAAACACCAACTACGGCCCTTTTCCCTGGAAGTAAAACTGACCTACCCATCATCTGGCTGGCACATTGCAGCAGCCACTTGGTAATATCAAACCTGCCCAACTTGGCACTGGTGCCACCTTTCATCTGGGAACCATCCTGCGTATCGTGGATTTTCAGGAGCCAGCCGGCCACTCCCAGCCACAGGCCCCCGAACACAAACCACGGCCCTTTTCCCTTGCAAGGAAAACTCACCCGCCCCGCTTCTGGCTGGCAGATTGCAGGACCCACTTGGCTCTATCAAACCAGCCCGACTCGGCACTGGTGCCACCTTGGGTCTGGGAGCCATCCAGCGTATTGCGGATTTTCAGGGGCCAGCCGGCCACGCCAAGCCACAAGTCCCCAAAAATAATCAACGGCCCTTTTCCCTGGAAGTAAAACTGACCTGCCCATCATCAGGCTGGCAAATTTCAGCAGCCACTTTGTAATATCAAACCTGCCCAACTTGGCACTGGTGCCACCTTTCATCTGGGAACCATCCTGCGTATCGTGGATTTTCAGGAGCCAGCCAGCGAGTCCCAGCCACAGGCCCCCGAACACAAACCACGGCCCTTTTCCCTGGAAGTAAAACTGACCTGCCCGTCATCTGGCTGGCAGATTGCAGGAGCCACTTGGTACTATCAAACCAGCCCGACTCGGCACTGGTGCCACCTTTCATCTGGGAACCATCCTGGGTATCGTGGATTTTCAGGAGCCAGCCGGCCACTCCAAGCCACAGGCCCCCGAACACAAACCACGGCCCTTTTCCCTGGCAAACAAAACTCACCCGCCCCGCTTCTGCCTGGCAGATTGCAGGAGACACTTCCCTCTATCAAACCAGCCCGACTCGGTACTGGTGCCACCTTTCATCTGGGAACCATCCTGCGTATCGTGGATTTTCAGGAGCCAGCCGGCTACTCCCAGCCACAGGCCCCGAACACAAACCACGGCCCTTTTCCCTGGCAAACAAAACTCACCCGCCCCGCTTCTGGCTGCCAGATTGCAGGAGCCACTTGGCTCTATCAAACCAGCCCGACTTGTCACTGGTGCCACCTTGGGTCTGGGAGCCATCCAGCGTTTTGTGGATTTTCAGGGGCCAGCCGGCAACTCCCAGCCACAAGTCCCCAAAAACAATCTACGGCGCTTTTCCCTGGAAGTAAAACTGACCTGCCCATCATCAGGCTGGCACATTGCAGCAGCCACTTTGTAATATCAAACCAGCCCGACTTGGCACTGGTGCCACCTTTCATCTGGGAACCATCCTGCGTATCGTGGATTTTCAGGAGCCAGCCGGCCACTCCCAGCCACAGGCCCCCAAACACAAACCACGGCCCTTTTCCCTGGAAGTAAAACTGACCTGCCCGTCATCTGGCTGGCAGATTGCAGGACCCACTTGCCTCTATCAAACCAGCCCGACTTGGCACTGGTACCACCTTTCATCTGGGAACCATCCTGCGTATCGTGGATTTTCAGGAGGCAGCCAGCCACTCCCAGCCACAGGCCCCCAAACACAAACTATGGCCCTTTTCCCTGGAAGTAAAACTGACCTGCCCGTCATCTGGCTGGCAGATTGCAGGAGCCACCTGCCTCTATCTATCCAGCCTGACACGGCACTGGTGCCACCTTTCATCTGGGAACCATCCTGCGTATCGTGGATTTTCAGGAGCCAGCCGGCCACTCCCAGCCACAGGCCCCCGAACACAAACCACGGCCCTTTTCTCTGGCAAACAAAACTTAACCACCCCGCTTCTGGCTGGCAGATTGCAGGAGCCACTTCCCATATCAAACCAGCCCGACTCGGCACTGGTGCCACCTTTCATCTGGGAACCATCCTGCATATCGTGGATTTTCAGGAGCCAGCCGGCCACTCCCAGCCACAGGCCCCCAAACACAAACCACGGCCCTTTTCCCTGGCAAACAAAACTAACCCACCCCGCTTCTGGCTGGCAGATTGAAGGAGCCACTTGACTCTATCAAACCAGCCCGACTCGACACTGGTGCCACCTTTCATCTGGGAACCATCCTGCGTATCGTGGATTTTCAGGAGCCAGCAGGCCACTCCCAGCCACAGGTCCCCAGACAAATACTACGGCCCTTTTCCCTGGAATTAAAACAGACCTGCCCATATTCTGGCTGGCAGATTGCAGGAGCCACTTGGTACTATCAAACCAGCCTGACTTGGCACTGCGGGCACTTTCATCTGGGAACCATCCTGCATATCGTGGATTTTCAGGAGCCAGCCGGCCACTCCCAGCCACAGGCCCCCAAACACCAACTACGGCCCTTTTCCCTGGAATTAAAACTGACCTGCCCATCATCTGGCTGGCAGATTGCAGGAGCCACTTGCCTCTATCAATCCAGCCCGACTTGGCACTGGTGCCACCATTCATCTGGGAACCATCCTGCGTATCGTGGATTTTCAGGAGCCAGCCGGCCACTCCCAGCCACAGGCCCCCGAACACAAACCACGGCCCTTTTCCCTGGCAAACAAAACTAACCCACCCGCTTCTGGCTGGCAGATTGCAGGAGCCACTTGCTCTATCAAACCAGCCCGACTGGCACTGGTGCCACCTT
>NW_026994577.1:0-6211 GCF_028769735.1 Zonotrichia leucophrys gambelii
ACCGCGCGGTGCCACTTTATCACATCCTGCGTACTGATTTTCAGGGCCAGCGGCCACTCCACCAGCCCAAAACAAACGCCCCGGAAAACTCCTCCATCCTGGCTGCAGATTGCAGACCACTTCTTCAAACCACCGACTGGCACTGGTGCCACCTTTCATCTGGGAACCATCCTGCGTATCGTGGATTTTCAGGAGCCAGCCGGCCACTCCAGCCACAGGCCCCCGAACACAAAACACGGCCCTTTTCCCTGGAAGTAAAACTGACCTGCCCTCTTCTGGCTGGCAGATTGCAGGAGCCACTTGCCTCTATCAACCAGCCCGACTCGGCACTGGTGCCACCTTCATCGGGAACCATCCTGCGTATCGTGGATTTTCAGGAGCCACCGGCCACTCCAGCCACAGGCCCCAACACAAACCACGGCCCTTTCCCTGGCAACAAAACTACCGCCCCGCTCTGCTGGCGATTCAGGAGCACTTCCCTCTATCAAACCAGCCGACTCGGCACTGTGCCACTTTCATCTGGAACCATCCTGCGTATCGTGGATTTTCAGGAGCCAGCCGGCCCTTCCCAACCACAGGCCCCCAACACAAACCACGGCCTTTTCCCTGGCAAACAAACTCACCCGCCCGCTTCTGCTGGCAGATTGCAGGAGCCACTTCCTCTATCAACCAGCCCACTTGGCACTGGTGCCACCTTTCTCTGGGGAACCATCCTGCGTATCGTGGATTTTCAGGAGCCAGCCGGCCACTCCCAGCCACAGGCCCCAACACAAAACAGCCCTTTTCCCTGAAAAAACTACCGCCCCTTCTGGCTGGCAGATTGCAGGAGCCACTTGCCTCTATCAAACCAGCCCTGACTGCACTGGTGCCACCTTTCATCTGGGAACCATCCTGCCTATCGTGGATTTTCAGGAGCACCGGCCCCTCCAGCCACAGGCCCCCGAACACAAACACGGCCCTTTCCCTGGATAAAACTACCCTCGCTTCGGCTGCATTGCAGGAGCCATTCCTCTATCATACCAGCCGATCAGGTCCACCTTCATCTGGGAACCATCCTGCGTATCGTGGATTTTCAGGAGCCAGCCGGCCACTCCCAGCCACAGGCCCCCAAACACAATACTACGGCCCTTTTCCCTGGAAAAAAACTTACCCTCCCCGCTCTGGCTGGCAGATTGCAGGAGCCACTTCCTCTATCAAACCACCCGACTCGCACTGGTGCCACCTTTCATCTGGGAACCATCCTGCGTATCGTGGATTTTCAGGGCCAGCCGCCACTCCCAGCCACAGGTCCCCAACAAATAACTACGGCCCTTTTCCCTGGAAGTAAAACTGACCTGCCCAGTCATCTGGCTGGCAGATTGCACGAGCACTTGGTATATCAACCAGCCCGACTCGGCACTGGTGCCACCTTTCATCTGGGAACCATCCTGCGTATCGTGGATTTTCAGGAGCCAGCCGGCCACTCCCACCACAGGCCCCCGAACACAAACCACGGCCCTTTTCCCTGGCAAAGAAAACTCACCCGCCGCTTCTGGCTGGCAGATTGCAGGAGACACTTCCCTCTATCAAACCAGCCCGACTCGGCACTGGTGCCACCTTTCATCTGGGAACCATCCTGCGTATCGTGGATTTTCAGGAGCCAGCCGGCCACTCCCAGCCACAGGCCCCCGAACACAAACACGGCCCTTTTCCCTGGCAAAAAAACTACCCCCCCGCTCTGGCTGGCAATTGCAGGAGCCACTTACCTATCAAACCAGCCCGACTCGGCACTGGTGCCACCTTTCATCTGGGGAAACCATCCTGCGTATCGTGGATTTTCAGGAGCCAGCCGGCCACTCCCAGCCACAGGCCCCAAACACAAACTACGGCCCTTTTCCCTGGAAGTAAAACTGACCTGCCCAACATTCTGCTGGCAGATTGCAGGAACCACTTGAATATCAAACCAGCCGACTCGGCACTGGTGCCACCTTTCATCTGGGGAAACCCTCCTGCGTATCGTGGATTTTCAGGAGCCAGCCGACCCCTCGCAGCCACAGGCCCCCGAACACAAACCACGGCCCTTTTCCCTGGCAAAAAAAATTACCCACCCCGCTTCTGGCTGGCAGATTGCAGGAGCCACTTCGCTCTATCAAACCAGCCCGACTCGACACTGGTGCCACCTTTCATCTGGGAACCATCCTGCGTATCGTGGATTTTCAGGGGCCAGCCGGCCACTCCCAGACACAGGCCCCCGAACACAAACCACGGCCCTTTTCCCCTGGAAGTAAAACTGACCTGCCCATCATCTGGCTGGCAGATTGCAGGAGCCACTTGCCTCTATCAAACCAGCCCGTCTTGGCACTCGTGCCACCTTTCATCTGGAACATCCTGCGTATCGTGGATTTTCAGGAGCCAGCCGGCCACTCCCAGACACAGGCCCCCGAACACAAACCACGGCCCTTTTCCCTGGCAAACAGAACTCGCCCGCCCCGCTTCTGGCTGGCAGATTGAAGGAGACACTTCCCTCTATCAAACCAGCCCGACTCGGCACTGGTGCCACCTTTCATCTGGGAACCATCCTGCGTATCGTGGATTTTCAGGAGCCAGCCGGCCACTCCCAGCCACAGGCCCCCGAACAAAAACCACGGCCCTTTTCTCTGGCAAACAAAACTCACCCGCCCCGCTTCTGGCTGGCAGATTGCAGGATCCACTTCCCCATATCAGTCCAGCCCGACTCGGCACTGGTGCCACCTTTCATCTGGGAACCATCCTGCGTATTCTGGATTTTCAGGAGCCAGCCGGCCATTCTCAGGCAAGCCCCCGAACACAAACCACGGCCCTTTTCCCTGGCAAACAAAACTCACCCGCCCAGCTTCTGGCTGGCAGATTGCAGGAGCCACTTCCCCATATCAAACCAGCCCGACTCGGCACTGGTGCCACCTTTCATCTGGGAACCATCCTGCGTATCGTGGATTTTCAGGAGCCAGCCGGCCACTCCCAGCCACAGGCCCCCGAACACAAACCACGGCCCTTTTCCCTGGCAAACAAACTCACCCGCCCCGCTTCTTGCTGGCAGATTGCAGGAGCCACTTCCCCATATCATACCAGCCCGACTCGGTACTGGTGCCACCTTTCATCTGGGAACCATCCTGCGTATCGTGGATTTTCAGGAGCCAGCCGGCCACTCCCAGCCACAGGCCCCCAACACAAACTACGGCCTTTTCCCTGGAAGAAAACTACCTGCCCCCTTCTGGCTGGCAGATTGCAGGAGCCACTTGCCCTCTATCAATACCAGCCCGACTCGGCACATGGTGCCAACCTTTCATCTGGGAACCATCCTGCGTATCGTGGATTTTCAGGAGCCAGCCGGCCACTCCCAGCCACAGGCCCCCGAACACAAACCACCGCCCTTTTCCCTGGCAAAAAAACTCACCCGCCCCGCTTCTGGCTGGCAGATTGCAGGAGACACTTCCCTATCAAACCAGCCCACTCGTACTGGTGCCACCTTTCATCTGGAACCATCCTGCGTATCGTGGATTTTCAGGAGCCAGCCGGCACTCCCAGCCACAGGCCCCCGAACACAAACCACGCCTTTTCCCTGGCAAAGAAAACTCACCCGCCCGCTTCTGGCTGGCAGATTGCAGGAGCCACTTGCCTCTATCAAACCAGCCCGACTCGGCACTGGTGCCACCTTGCATCTGGAACCATCCTGCGTATGTGGATTTTTCAGGAGCCAGCCGGCCACTCCCAGCCACAAGTCCCCAAATAACAATCTACGGCCCTTTTCCCTGGAAGTAAAACTGACCTCCCATCATCTGGCTGGCACATTGCAGGAGCCACTTGGTATATCAAACCTGCCCGACTTGCACTGGGCCACCTTTCATCTGGGAACCATCCTGCGTATCGTGGATTTCAGGAGCCAGCCGGCCACTCCCGCCAACAGGCCCCCGAACACAAACCACGGCCCCTTTTTCCCCGAAAGTAAAACTGACCTCCCGTCTTTTGGCTGGCAGATTGCAGGAGCCACTTCCTCTATCAAACCAGCCCGACTCGGGACTGGTCCACTTTTCATCTGGGGAAACCCTCCTGCGTATCGTGGATTTTAGGAGCCAAGCCGGGCCCCCCCAGCCACGGCCCCCAAAAACAAACTACGGCCTTTTCCGGAAGGAAAAAATTCCTCCCCCTCTGGGTGGCAATTGCAGGAGCCACTTTCCTTATCAAACCCCCACTTGGCACGGTGCCACCTTTTACGGGGGAAACCTCCTGCTATGTGGATTTTTCAGGAGCCCCGGGACTCCCAGCCCAGGCCCCCAAAAACAAACCGGCCCTTTTTCCCAAAAAAACTACCCCCCCTTTTTGGGGTGGGAGATTTCAAGGGGACTTCCCCCTTTTAAACCAGCCCAAATGGCACTGGGCCACCTTTCATCTGGGGAAACCTCCGCTACGTGGGTTTTCAGGGCCCCGGCCATCCAGCCCCAGGCCCCCCCAAAAAACCCCGGGCCCTTTCCCCGGAAAAAATACCGCCCCCTTTTGGGTGGAAAATTGCAGGACCACTTTCCCTATCAAACCACCCCTCGGCACTGGTGACCTTTCTTGGAACCCCCGCGTAATTTATTTTCAGGAGCCCCCGGCACTCCCAGCCACGGCCCCCAAAACAACACGGCCTTTCCCCGGAAAAAAACACCCCCCCTTTGGGTCAGATTGCAGGGGCCACTTCCCCTTCAAACCCGCCCATTGGCACTGGTCCCCCTTTCACTGGGAACCATCCCGGTATCGTGGATTTCAGGACCACCGGGCCCTCCCAGCCACAGCCCCCCAAACAAAAAAACGCCCTTTTCCCTGGAAAAAAACTCCCCCCCCTTCCCGGCTGCAATTGCGACCCCCTTCCCTATCAAAACCCCCCGACTCGCACTGGTGCACCCTTTTTTGGGAACCCTCCCGCTATCGTGGTTTTAGGGGCCCCCGCACCCCCACCACAGGCCCCCAAAAAACACGGCCCCTTTTTAAAAAACGAAAACCCCCACCCTTTTGGCGGAAATTCAGGGCCTTTTTAAAACCCCCTGCACGGGCCCCTTTTTCTGGAACCCTCCTCATGGATTTTTAGGGGCCACCCCCCCCACCCAAGCCCCAAAAACCCAAAACGGCCCTTTTCCCCCGGAAAAAATACCGCCCCTCGGGTGGGGGGGTTGAGACCCTTCCCTTAAACCCCCCACTGGCACGGGGCCCCCTTTTATCTGGGAACCTCCTGGTATCGTGGATTTTCAGGGCCACCGGCCCTCCCCCCAGGCCCCCCCCAAAAAAAACCCCGCCCCTTTTTTCCGGAAAAAACTACCCCCCCTTTGGGGGAAATTCAGGGCCCTTCCCCATCAAAACCCCCCCCGGACTGGTGCCACCTTTTCTGGAACCACCGTATGTGGATTTTCAGGGCCACCGGGCCCTCCCAGCCCAAACCCCAAAAAAACAGGTTTTCCCGGAAAAAAACTACCCCCCCTCTGGTGGGGCCCGATTGGGAAGGCCACTTGCCCCATAAAACCCCTTGGCACTGGGCCCCTTTTTATTTTGGGGAAAACCCCCCCCGCTTTTCGTGGTTTTTAGGACCACCGGGCCCCTCCCACCCCAGGCCCCCAAAAAAAAAACTACGGGCCCCCCTTTCCCCGGGAATAAAACGACCTGCCCCCTTTTGGCGGCAGAATTTCAGGAAAAAACTTTTCCTCTATCAATCCCGCCCGAAATTTTTGGGACGGGGACCTTTCATCTGGGGAAACCTCCTTTTTGTAAACGTGGATTTTTAGGAGCCGCCGGGCCCCTCCCACCCCAAGGCCCCCAACACAAAACGGGCCCCTTTTTTTTGGAAAAAAACTTCCCGGGCCCCTTTTGGCTGGCAATTTTAGGAGCCCCTTTTATAAACCCCCACTGGACTGGGGGCCAAATTTCTTGGGAACCATCCTCTACGTGGATTTTTTTGGGGGCCAAGGGGGCCCCCCCAGCCAAGGGGCCCCCAAAAAAAACACCCCCCTTTTCCCGGGGAAAAAGAAAAAAGCCCCTTTTTTTTGGGGGAAAATTGCAGGACCCCCCTATCAAACCACCCACTGGCACTGGGGCCACCTTTCATCTGGGGAAACCCCCTGCTAATTTTTTCAGGAAACCCCCCCGGGGGCCCCTTTCCCCGCCCAGGCCCCCCCAAAAAAAAACCACGGGCCCTTTTTTCCCGGAAAAAACCCAACCCCCTTTT
>NW_026994578.1:0-6208 GCF_028769735.1 Zonotrichia leucophrys gambelii
TTTTCCAAAAAAATGAAAATTCGGGGTTTAGGTGTTTTGGGCAACTTTTTTTTTCTTCTGCAAACACTCTGCAAACCTTCCGCAAAAGTACAAAACGATGGGAGATGTTTTTTGTGCAGCACAGTTTCTCCTTGCCAGCATAGTGGAAAATTTTTTTCAATTTATGTAGACCACAAAATCCCGAAAGAAAAAGGTACGGATGTCCCCGGAAACTAAGCGCCGGTTTCCCGGGAATTTCGGGAGAAGCCGCCCCACTGGAGTGCACTGTGCCGGGACAATTTGCCTTTGCGCGAAGAAAGCCCCTTTTTCGCTCCGGGGGCCGGAAGAGGGCGGCTGCTTGGAAAGGTGAAGAATGGGAAACTGCACAACATGGATTTTTGTTTCGCAGCTTGCAAAAAGATAGAAAACAGGGACCTTACCCCTCTCCTACCTTTTTCCAAAAAACCTTTTAAAATTGGGTTTGGGGGGTGTTTTGGGCAACTTTGGTTTTTTTTCTTTCAAAACCCCTCTGCAAACCTCCTGCAACATGTACAACACGATGGGGGGGATGTTTTCTGTGCAGGGACAAATTTCTCCTTGCCAGACATAGTGGAAAAAATTTTTTGCAATGATGTAGACCACAAAAATCCCGAAAGAAGAAGGTACGGAATTTCCCCGGAAACTAAGCGCCGGTTTCCCGGGGACATTTTGGAGAAGCCGCCCCACTGGAGGGGCCTGGCCGGGACAATCGCCCTTTTCGCGAAGAAGCCGCTTCTTTTGCCCCCGGGAGCTTTGGGGAGTGGGGGGCTGCTTCGGAAAGGGGAAGAATGAAGCTGCACAACACTGGGGTTGTGGGGCGCAGCTTGCAAACTGATAGAAAACGTACCTTCCCCCTCCCCCTACCTTTTCCAAAAAACATGAAAAATTCGGGTTGGGGGGTGTTTTGGGCAACTTTGGGTTTTCTTGGGGCAAAACACTCGCAAAACCCCCTGCAAAAATGTAACAACCGATGGGAGATGTTTTTTTTGTGCAGGCACAGTTTTTCTCCTTTTCCCCGGGCATAGTGGAAAAGTTTTTTTCAATGATGTAGACCCCCAAAATCCCCCAAAGAAGAAGGTACGGGTGTCCCCGGGGCTAACGCCCGGGCCCCCCCACTTTTGGGAAAGCCCCGCACTGGGTTTCACTGTGACCGGCAAAAAATCGCCTTTGCCGAAGAAGCCGCTTCTTCGTCTCCGGGGCCAGGGGGGGGAAATGCGGCTGCTTCGGGAAAAGGGGAAGAATGAAAACTGCACAACACTAGGATTGTTGGCGAGCTTTCAAAAAATAGAAAAAAAGTACCTTCCCCCTTTTCTCCCAAATTTTTCCCAAACCCCATGAAAAAATTCGGTTGGGAGGGTTTTGGGGCAACTTTTTTTTTCTTCGTGCAAAACCCCTCCCGCAAACCCTCTGCCCAAAATGTACAACACGATGGGAGAAGTTTTCTGTTTCAGGGACAAATTTTTTCCTTTCCAGCATAGTGGAAAAAATTTTTTTCAATGATGTTTGCCCCCAAAATCCCGAAAGAAGAAGGTTGGATGTCCCCGGAGCTAACGCCGGGCCCCGGGGAAAATTTCGGCAGAAGCCGCCGCCCCTGGGTGCACTGTGGCCCGGGACAATGCCTTTGCGCGAAGATGCCGTTCTTCGCCCCGGGGGGGGGGAGAGTGCGGCTGCTTTTGGAAAGGGGAAGAAAAGGGAAATGACAACATAGGATTGGGTTTTTTGCGCAGCTTGCAAAAGATAGAAAACAGTACCTTTCCCCTCTCCACCTTTTTTCCCAAAAACATGAACCCTTCGGTTTTTTAAAGGGGTTTTGGGCAACTTTGTTTTTCTTCGTGCAAAAAAACTCTGGGAAACCCCCTCTGCAAAAAGGGAAAACCCATGGGAGATGTTTTTCCCGTGCAGGCACAAATTTCTCCCTTTCCAACATAGTGGGAAAAGTTTTTTGCCCAAAGATGTAGGGCCAAAAAAATCCCCAAAGAAGAAGGTACGGATGTCCCCGGGGCCCAAGCGCCGGTCCCCGGGGAACATTTCGGCAGGGAAACCCCCCGCACTGGAGTGCACTGTGACCGGGCCCAAACGCCTTTTTCCGAAGAAGCCGCTTCTTCCCTCCCGGGGGGGGAGGTGGGGGGCCCGCTTCAAAAGGGGGAAAAAAGTTCGGAAAAGGTGAAGAATGAAGCTGCACCACTAGGATGTGTGCGCAGCTTGCAAACTGATAGAAAACATACCTTACCCTCTCCTACCTTTTTTCCAAACACTGAACATTTTGGTTTGGAAAGGTGTTTTGGGAAAAATTTTTTTTTCTTTTTGCAAAACCTCTGCAAACCTCTCTGCAAAATGTAAAACCGATGGGATGTTTTCTGTGCAGGCACGTTTCTCCTTGCGAATGTGGAAAAAATTTTTTGCAATGATGTAGACCCCAAAATCCGAAAAAAAAAAAGGTACGGTGCCCCCCACTAAGCGCGGTCCGGGCACATTTTGGCAGAAGCCGCCGCACTGGAGTGATGGACCGGCCAATCGCCTTTGCGCGAAGAAGCCGTTCTTTGCCCCGCGAGCCGGGGAGTGCGGCTGCCTTCGGAAAGGGGAAGAATGAAGCTGCACAACAATAGGATTGTGTGCGCAGCTTGCAAACCGAAGAAAACGTACCCTTTCCCCCTTTCCCACCTTTTTTCCAAAAAACATGAACATTCGGGGTTTAAAATGTTTTGGGCAACTTTGTTTTTCTTCTTTTCAAAAAACCCCTGCAAACCCCTCTGCAAAGTAAAACCCGATGGGGGTGTTTTCTTGCAGGGACGTTTTTCTTTGCCAACTAGTGGGAAAATTTTTGCAATGTGAACCACAAAAGTCCCCGAAAAAAGGTACGGATTTCCCCGGGGCAAGCGCCGGGGCCCGGGCCATTCCAGAAAGGGCCCCCCACTGGGTGCATGTGACCGGCACAATCCCTTTGCGCGAAGAAACCCCTTCTTCCTCCGGACCCCCAGAGTGCGGCGCTTCGGAAAGGTGAAGAATGAAGCTGCACAACACTAGGATTGTGTGCGAGCTTGCAAACGATAGAAAACAGTACCTTACCACCCCCTACCTTTTTAAACCATGAACATTCGGTTTTGGAAAGGGGTTTTGGCAACTTTGTTTTTCTTCTGCAAAACACTCGCAAAACCCCTCTGCAAATTACAACACGATGGGAGTGTTTTCTGTGCAGGCACAGTTTCTCCCTTGCCAGACATGGGAAATTTTTTGCAAAGAGTGACCACAAAATCCCGAAAAAAGAAGGTAAAAGGTTCCCCGGGCAAGCGCCGGGCCCCCGGGGAATTTTGGGCAGAAGCCGCCGCACTGGAGTGAAGTGACCGGGACAATCGCCTTGCGCGAAGAAGCCGCTTCTTTGCCCCGGAGCGGGGAGTGCGGCCTTCGGAAAAGGGAAGAATGAAGCGCACAACACTAGGATTGTGTGCGCACTTGCAAACTGATAGAAAACAGTACCACCACTCTCCCACCTTTTTTAAACCATGAACATTCTTGGGAAAGGTGTTTTGGCAACTTTGTTTTTTTTCTTTCAAAACACCCGCAAACCCCTTTTGCACATTAAAACCGATGGAGTGTTTTTTTTGCAGGGACGTTTTCCTTTTTCCAGAATAGGGAAATTTTTTGCAATGATGTAGACCACAAAAGCCCCAAAAAAGAAGGTACGGATGTCCCCCGGGCTAAGGCCGGTCCCGGGCACATTTCGCAAACCCCCCGCACTGGGGTGCACTGTACCGGGACAATCGCCTTTTTGGGGAAGAAGCCGCTTCTTCCCTCCCAGCCGGAGGTGCGGCTTCGGAAAAAGGGAAGAATGAAGCTGCACAAACACGGTGTGTGGCACTTTCAAAATATAGAAAAAAAGTCCTTACCACCTCCTACCTTTTTTAAAACACATGAAATTGGTTTGGGGGTTTTGGCAACTTTGTTTTCTTCGCAAACACTTGCAAACCTCTCTGCAACATGTACAACACGAGGGAGTTTTTCTTAGGCACGTTTTTTCCTTGCCAACATGTGGGAAAATTTTTTTCAATGATTAAACCCCAAAAGTCCCAAAAAGAAGGTACGGGTGTCCCCGGGCTAAGCGCCCGGGCCCTGGGACATTTCGCAAACCGCCCCACTGGAGTGCACTGGGGGGCACAATCGCCTTTGGCCCAAGAAGCCGCTTCTTCGTTCCCGGGAAACCGGAGAGTGCGGCTGCTTCGGGAAAAGGGAAGAATGAAGCTGCAAACCTAGGATGTGTGCGCAGTGCAAACGAAGAAAACGTACCTTACCACTCTCCACCTTTTCCCAAAAACCTGAACATTGTTTTGGAAGGGGTTTTGGCAAACTTTTTTTTTCTTCTGCAAAAAACCCCTGCAAACCCCTCTGCAACTGAAAACATGGGAGATGTTTTTTTGCAGGCACAGTTTCTCTTTTCCAGACATAGTGGAAATTTTTTGCAATGATTAGACCACAAAATCCCCCAAGAAGAAAGGGACGATTCCCCGGACTAAGCGCCGGTCCGGCCATTTCGCAGAAAACCGCCGCACTGGAGTGCACTGTGACCCCGGGCCCCGCCTTTGCGCGAAAAGCCGCTTCTTCGCCCCCGGAGCGGAGAGTGCGGCTGCTTGGAAGGTAAGAATGAACTGCACAACCTGGATTGTGTGCGCAGCTTGCAAACGAAGAAAACGTACCTTACCACTCTCCAAACCCTTTTTCCCAAACACTAAATTCGGGTTTGGAAAAGGGGTTTTTGGCAACTTTGTTTTTTTTCTTTCAAAAACACTCTGCAAACCTCTCTGCAAATGTACAAAAAAATGGGAGTGTTTTTGTGAGGCAAGTTTTTCCTTGCCAGACATGGGGAAAAATTTTTCAATGTGTAGACCACAAAATCCCCCAAGAAGAAGGTACGGATGTCCCCCCAGCCAAGCGCCGGCCCCGGGGCCCTTTCGGCAGAAGCCGCCGCCTGGAGTGCACTGTGACCGGGACAATCGCCTTTGCGCAAGAACCGCTTCTTCCCCTCCGGACCGGAGGTGCGGGTGCTTCGGAAAGGTAAGAATGAAGTGCAAACACGGTTGTGTCGCAGCTTGCAAACGATGAAAAAGTACCTTTCCTCTCCACCTTTTCCAAACACAGAAAATTCGGGGGAAGTGTTTTGGACAACTTGTTTTTTTTCTTGCAAAACACTCTGCAAACCTCCTTGCAACATGTACAACCGATGGGGGCTTTTTCTGTGAGGCACAGTTTCTCCTTGCCAGACATGGTGGAAAAATTTTTTGCAATGATGTAGACCACAAAAATCCCGAAAAAGAAGGTCGGGTGTCCCCGAGCAAGCGCCGGGCCCGGGCCATTTTGGCAGAAGCCGCCCCACTGGAGGCCTGTGACCGGGACAATCGCCTTTGCGCGAAAAGCCGCTTCTTCGCCCCGGCCGGAGAGTGCGGTGCTTCGAAAAGGTGAAGAATGAACGCACAACACGGATTGTTCGCGTTGCAAATGATAGAAAAAATACCTTACCCCCCTCCTACCTTTTCCAAAACTGAACATTCGGTTGGGAAAGGGGTTTTGGACAACTTTGTTTTTCTTTTTGCAAAAACCTGCAAACCTCTCGCAACATGTAAACAAAGATGGGGCTGTTTTCTTTTCAGGGACAGTTTCTCTTTGCCAAATAGTGGAAATTTTTTTTTGCAATGATGTGACCACAAAAGTCCCGAAAAAAGAAGGTACGGATGCCCCGGAGCAAGCGCCGGTCCCCGGGGCCCTTTCGCAGAAGCCGCCCCACTGGAGTGCACTGTGCCGGCACAATCGCCTTTGCGCAAGAAGCCGCTTTTTCGCCCGGAGCCGGGAGTGCGGCTGCTTCGGAAAGGTGAAGAAAAACTGCACAAAACTAGGATTGTGTCGCAGCTTTCAAATGATAGAAAAAGTACCTTTCCACCCCACCTTTTTTCCCAAAAACATGAACTTCGGGTTGGGGGTGTTTTGGGGGCAACTTTGTTTTTTTTCTTTCAAACCCCTCTCAAACCTCTCTGCAACAGTACAACACGTGGGGTTTTTCTGTGCAGGCACGTTTTCCTTGCCACATGGGGGAAAATTTTTTGCAATGAGTAGACACAAAAGTCCCCAAAGAAGAAGGTACGGGTCCCCGACTAAGCGGCCCCGGGCCCAAAATTTTTCCCAAAACCCCGGGCCGGGGACTGGA
>NW_026994579.1:0-6206 GCF_028769735.1 Zonotrichia leucophrys gambelii
CCAACCGCCCCTGGTGAGCATCCTACCACACGGACTTTCCTGACTCGCATCGGTTCGGCACCCCAACCCGAAAAACACGCCTTCCTAAACCACCCCGTCTGTGGCAGAGCGGCTCATAACGACCGACTGCTCACTGGAACATCCTGCTATGGATTTTCAGGCACATCCACACCCAAACGCCTTCTATAATCCCGCTCGCGCAGATAACACTGCTCTTGCATGCTGCCTTCTCGGGAGCCCGTCGCTGCTACAGCCGCCTCCACTCCGACCTCTGTCTGATTTAGACGCGCACTCAGCAGCCACAAACGCCTTCCTGGAAAAAACCCTGTGAATTGCAGGAGCCATGCCCTATCAAACCAGCCACTGGACTGCACTTTCACTGGAACATCCTGCGTATTGGATTCAGGACAGCCGGCCCTCCACCACGGCCAAAAACCACGGCCTTTCTGGAAAGAACCCCGTTCGCGGCAGATTGCAGGGCCCTTCCTATAAACCACCGCTACTGGTGAATTCAGGAACCCCTGCTATCGGATTCAGAGCCAGCCCATCCGCAACCCAAATCGGCTTTTCCCGCAACAAACCACCCCCTCTGCTGGCATTGCGGACATTCTTTACCAGCCGACTCGTGCACTTCTCGGAACCACCGCTATCTGGATTTCAAAGCCTCCCGCCACTGGCCAGACAAGCCACGTCCTTCCCAACAGAACCGACTGCCCCTTTCTCTGGAATCAGATGCGCACTGGTTCTGAGCACCGCCACCCTTGGCACGTGCCCCACAACGCCCTTTCCTGAGTATTCACCCGCCTCGCATGGCCAAAAACCACGCCTTCAACACACGCCTTGCGCATTGGGACATGCTTTCAACCAGCCGGCACTCCACATCCAACATCCGCTTTCTGGATTAAGACTCCGCCCAGACAGCCCAAAAACCGCCCTTTCCTGGTGCACCTCTCGCCATCTGCTGGATTCAGGAGCCATGCATCACCAGCCACGACTCACTCACGGCTTTCCTGGAAGATTAGCCGCGGCATCAGCCCAGGCCCACAAACCAGCCTCAACTCCCTGCACCTTCATCTGGACCATCGCTATTGGATTCAGGCCGCCACTCCCACCACAGCCCCAACCAACCACGCCCTTCCTGAAAAACTACCGCCCTTCTGCTGGCAATTGCAGACACTCCTATCAACAGCCGACTGGACGTGCACCTTCATCTGAACCATCTCGTATCGTGGATTTTCAGAGCCAGCCGCCATCCAGCCACAGCCCCCAACACAAACACGGCCTTTCCCTGGAAAAACTACCCGTTCTGCTGCAGATGCAGGAGCCACTTGCTCTATCAACCAGCCACTGCACTGGTGCCACCTTTCATCTGGAACCATCCGCTATCGTGGATTTTCAGGAGCCAGCCGCCACTCCCAGCCACAGCCCCCAAAAAACAGCCCTTTTCCTGGAAAAAACCCCCCTCGGCTGCAGATGCAGAGCCACTTCTCTATCACCACCCACTGGCACTGGTGCCACCTTTCATCGGAACATCCTGCTATCGTGGATTTTCAGGAGCCAGCCGGCACTCCCAGCCACAGCCCCAAAAAAACAGGCCTTTCCCTGAAAAAACACGCCCCTTGGCTGGCAGATTGCAGGAGCCACTCTCATAACAGCCCACTGCACTGTGCCACCTTTCATCTGGAACCATCCTGTTCGTGATTTTCAGAGCCAGCCCACTCCCACCACAGCCACAAAACAGCTTCCTGAAAAACTACCCCGTCATCTGGCTGGCAGATTGCAGGAGCCACTTGCCCTATCAACCAGCCCGACTGGCACTGGTGCCACCTTTCATCTGGGAACCATCCTGCGTATCGTGGATTTTCAGGAGCCAGCGGCCACTCCCAGCCACAGGCCCCCAACACAAACACGGCCCTTTCCCTGGAAAAAACTGACCTGCCCTCTTCTGGCTGGCAGATTGCAGGAGCCACTTGCTCATATCAACCAGCCGACTGGCACTGGTGCCACCTTTCATCTGGGAACCATCCTGCGTATCGTGGATTTTCAGGAGCCAGCCGGCCACTCCCAGCCACAGGCCCCAAACACAAACTACGGCCTTTTCCCTGGAAGTAAAACTGACCTGCCCTCATCTGGCTGGCAGATTGCAGGAGCCACTTGCTCTATCAACCAGCCCACTTGGCACTGGTGCCACCTTTCATCTGGGAACCATCCTGCGTATCGTGGATTTTCAGGAGCCAGCCGCCACTCCCAGCCACAGGCCCCCGAACACAAACACGGCCCTTTTCCCTGGAAGAAAACTGACCGCCCGCTCTGGCTGGCAGATTGCAGGAGCCACTTGCTCTATCAACCAGCCCGACTCGGCACTGGTGCCACCTTTCATCTGGGAACCATCCTGCGTATCGTGGATTTTCAGGAGCCAGCGGCCACTCCCAGCCACAGGCCCCCAACAAAACTACGGCCCTTTTCCCTGGAAAAAACTACCGCCCGTCTTCTGGCTGGCAGATTGCAGGAGCCACTTGCCTCTATCAAACCAGCCGACTCGGCACTGGTGCCACCTTTCATCTGGGAACCATCCTGCGTATCGTGGATTTTCAGGAGCCAGCGGCCACTCCCAGCCACAGCCCCCGAACACAAACACGGCCCTTTTCCCTGGAAGTAAAACTGACCTGCCCTCATCTGGCTGGCAGATTGCAGGAGCCACTTGCTCTATCAACCAGCCCGACTTGGCACTGGTGCCACCTTTCATCTGGGAACCATCCTGCGTATCGTGGATTTTCAGGAGCCAGCCGGCCACTCCCAGCCACAGGCCCCCGAACACAAACACGGCCCTTTTCCTGGCAAAGTAAAACTACCTGCCCGTCTCTGGCTGGCAGATTGCAGGAGCACTTGCCTCTATCAAACAGCCCGACTCGGCACTGGTGCCACCTTTCATCTGGGAACCATCCTGCGTATCGTGGATTTTCAGGAGCCAGCCGGCCACTCCCAGCCACAGGTCCCAACAAACTACGGCCCTTTTCCCTGGAATAAAACTGACCTGCCTCTTCTGGCTGGCAGATTGCAGAAGCCACTTGCCTTATCAAACCAGCCCGACTTGGCACTGGTGCCACCTTTCATCTGGGAACATCTGCGTATCGTGGATTTTCAGGAGCCAGCCGGCCACTCCAGCCACAGGCCCCGAACAAAACACGGCCTTTTCCCTGGAAATAAAACCACCCGCTTCTGGCTGGCAGATTGCAGGAGCCACTGCTCTATCAAACCAGCCCGACTCGGCACTGGTGCCACCTTTCATCTGGGAACCATCCTCGTATGTGGATTTTCAGGAGCCAGCGGCCACTCCCAGCCAGGCCCCAACACAAACACGGCCTTTCCTGGAATAAAACTACCGCCCTTCTGGCTGGCAGATTGCAGGAGCCACTTGCCTCTATCAAACAGCCGACTTGGCATGGTGCCACCTTTCATCTGGAACCATCCTGCGTTCGTGGATTTTCAGGAGCAGCGGCCACTCCCAGCCACAGGCCCCAACAAACTACGGCCCTTTTCCTGGAATAAAACTGACGCCCGCTTGGCTGGCAGATTGCAGAGCCATTGCCTTATCAAACCAGCCGACTGGCACTGGTGCACCTTTATCTGGGAACCATCGGTATGTGGATTTTCAGGAGCAGCGGCACTCCAGCCACAGGCCCAACAAAAACGGCCTTTCCTGGAATAAAATGACTGCTTCTGGTGGCGATTGCAGGAGCATTCCTCTATCAACAGCCGACTCGGACTGGTGCCACTTTCATCTGGGAACATCCTGGTATCGTGGATTTTCAGGAGCCAGCGGCCACTCACCACAGGCCCCGAACACAAACACGGCCCTTTTCCCTGGCAAAAAAACTCACCGCCCGCTTCTGGCTGGCAGATTGCAGGAGCCACTTGCTCTATCAATCCAGCCCGACTCGGCACTGGTGCCACCTTTCATCTGGGAACCATCCTGCGTATCGTGGATTTTCAGGAGCCAGCCGGCCACTCCCAGCCACAGGCCCCAACACAAAACCACGGCCCTTTTCCCTGGAATAAAACTGACCGCCCATCTTGGCTGGCAGATTGCAGGAGCCACTTGCCTCTATCAAACCAGCCGACTTGGCACTGGTGCCACCTTTCATCTGGGAACCATCCTGCGTATCGTGGATTTTCAGGAGCCAGCCGGCCACTCCCAGCCACAGGCCCCCAACACAAACCACGGCCCTTTTCCCTGGAATAAAAACTGACCTGCCCCTCTTCTGGCTGGCAGATTGCAGGAGCCACTTGCCTCTATCAAACCAGCCCGACTCGGCACTGGTGCCACCTTTCATCTGGGAACCATCCTGCGTATCGTGGATTTTCAGGAGCCAGCCGGCCACTCCCAGCCACAGGCCCCCGAAACAAAACACACGGCCCTTTTCCTGGCAAAAAACTACCGCCCCGTTCTGGCTGGCAGATTGCAGGACCACTTGCCTCTATCAAACCAGCCGACTGGCACTGGTGCCACCTTTCATCTGGGAACCATCCTGCGTATCGTGGATTTTCAGGAGCCAGCCGGCCACTCCCAGCCACAGGCCCCCGAACACAAACCACGGCCCTTTTCCCTGGCAAAGAAAACTACCTGCCCGCTTCTGGCTGGCAGATTGCAGGAGCCACTTGCCTCTATCAAACCAGCCCGACTTGGCACTGGTGCCACCTTTCATCTGGGACCATCCTGCGTATCGTGGATTTTCAGGAGCCAGCCGGCCACTCCCAGCCACAGGCCCCCAAACACAAACTACGGCCCTTTCCCTGGAAAAAACTACCGCCCTCATCTGGCTGGCAGATTGCAGAGCCACTTGCCTCTATCAAACCAGCCGACTCGGCACTGGTGCCACCTTTCATCTGGGAACCATCCTGCGTATCGTGGATTTTCAGGAGCCAGCCGGCCACTCCCAGCCACAGGCCCCCAAACACAAACTACGGCCCTTTTCCCTGGAATTAAAAACTGACCTGCCCATCTTCTGGCTGGCAGATGCAGGAGCCACTTGCTCTTCAAACCAGCCCACTTGGCACTGGTGCCACCTTTCATCTGGGAACCATCCTGCGTATCGTGGATTTTCAGGAGCCAGCCGGCCACTCCCAGCCACAGGCCCCAAACACAAACTACGGCCCTTTTCCCTGGAATAAAAACTACCCCCCGCTTCTGGCTGGCAGATTGCAGGAGCCACTTGCCTCTATCAAACCAGCCCGACTCGGCACTGGTGCCACCTTTCATCTGGGAACCATCCTGCGTATCGTGGATTTTCAGGAGCCAGCCGGCCACTCCCAGCCACAGGCCCCGAACACAAACCACGGCCCTTTTCCCTGGCAAAGAAAACTCACCCGCCCCGTCTTCTGGCTGGCAGATTGCAGGAGCCACTTGCCTCTATCAAACCAGCCCGACTCGGCACTGGTGCCACCTTTCATCTGGGAACCATCCTGCGTATCGTGGATTTTCAGGAGCCAGCCGGCCACTCCCAGCCACAGGCCCCCAAACACAAACCACGGCCCTTTTCCCTGGCAATAAAACTACCGCCCTCCTCTGGCTGGCAGATTGCAGGAGCCACTTCCTCTATCAAACCAGCCCGACTCGGCACTGGTGCCACCTTTCATCTGGAACCATCCTGCGTATCGTGGATTTTCAGGAGCCAGCCGGCCACTCCCAGCCACAGGCCCCCGAAACACAAACTACGGCCCTTTTCCCTGGAATAAAACTGACCTGCCCTCATCTGGGTGGCAGATTGCAATAGCCACTTCCCTCTATCAATCACCCCGACTTGGCACTGGTGCCGCCTTTCATCTGGGAACCATCCTGAGTATCGTGGATTTTCAGGAGCCAGCCGGCCACTCCCAGCCACAGGCCCCCGAACACAAACACGGCCCTTTTCCCTGGAAAAAAACTGACCTGCCCTCCTTCTGGCTGGCAGATTGCAGGAGCCACTTGCCTCTATCAAACCAGCCCGACTCGGCACTGGTGCCACCTTTCATCTGGGAACCATCCTGCGTATCGTGGATTTTCAGGAGCCAGCCGGCCACTCCCAGCCACAGGCCCCCGAACACAAACACGGCCCTTTTCCCTGGAAGTAAAACTGACCTGCCCGTCTTCTGGCTGGCAGATTGCAGGAGCCACTTGCCTCTATCAATCCAGCCCGACTCGGCACTGGTGCCACCTTTCATCTGGG
>NW_026994580.1:0-6206 GCF_028769735.1 Zonotrichia leucophrys gambelii
GCACTGTCCACCTTTCATCTGGAACCATCCTGCGTATCGTGGATTTTCAGGACCAGCCGGCCACTCCCGCCACAGGCCCCGAACACAATACCACGGCCTTTTCCTGAAGTAAAACTGACCTGCCTATCTGGCTGGCAGATTGCAGAGCCACTTGCCTTATCAATCCAGCCGAACTCGGCACGTGCCACCTTTCATTGGAACCATCCGCGTATCGCATTCAGGACCACCGGCCACTCCCACCACAGGCCCCCACACAAACACGGCCTTTCCCTGAATAAAACACCCGCCGTCTCTGGCTGCAGATTGGGACCACTTGCTCATCAAACCAGCCCACTGGCACTCCACCTTCATCTGGGAACCATCCTGCTATCTGGATTTTCAGGAGCCAGCCGGCCACTCCCAGCCAGGCCCCAACACAAACCACGGCCCTTTCCCTGGAAAACTACCTGCCTCTCTGGCTGGCAGATTGCAGGAGCCATGCTCTATCAACCAGCCGACTGGCCTGGTGCACTTCATCTGAACATCCTGGTACGTGATTTTAGGACACCGCCCCCGCCACGCCCCACCAACACGGCTTTTCCGGAAAAAACCGTCTGCTGGAATGCAGACACTTCCTTATCAACACGCTGCACTGGCACCTTTCTCGGAACCATCCTGCTATGTGTTTCAGGCCACGCCTCCACCACAGCCCAAAAAACACGCCTTCTAAAAACCCCCCTCTGGTGGAGATTGCAGACACTGAAACCCCCACTTGCATGGCCCCTTCCTGACATCCTGCGTATGTGATTCAGAGCCAGCCGCCACTCCAGCACAGCCCAAAAAGGCCTTCTGGAAAAAACTACCCCCTCTGCTGCAGTTGCGGACACTTCCTTCACCAGCATTGACCTTCATCTGGAACCATCCTGCGTATCGTGATTTTCAGGAGCCACCGGCCACTCCAGCCACAGCCCCCAACAAACCACGCCTTTTCCCTGAAAAACTACCCCGCTTCGGCTGGCAGATGCAGAGCATCTCTATCAACCAGCCCACTGACTGTGCCACCTTCGGAACCATCCGCGTATGTGGATTTTCAGGAGCCAGCCGCACTCCAGCACAGGCCCAAAAAAAACTACGCCTTTTCCTGGAAAACTGACCTGCCCTCTCTGGCAGATTGCAGAGCCACTTGCTCTATCAACCAGCCCGACTGCACTGTGCACTTTCTGGGAACCATCCTGCTAGTGGATTTCAGGCCAGCCGCCACTCCACCACAGCCCCAAAAAACACGGCCTTTCCGGAAAAACTACCTGCCCTCTCTCTGGCAGATTGAGGACCACTTTTATAACCGCCACTTGACGGCCACCTTTCATCTGGAACCATCGCATCGTGATTTTCAGAGCCAGCGGCCACCCCAGCCACAGCCCAACACAAACACGGCCCTTTTCCCTGGAAGAAAACTCACCGCCCGCTCTGGCTGGCAGATTGCAGGAGCCACTTGCCTCTATCAAACCAGCCCGACTGACTGTGCCACCTTTCATCTGGGAACCATCCTGCGTATCGTGGATTTTCAGGAGCCAGCCGGCCACTCCAGCCACAGGCCCCCAAACACAAACTACGGCCCTTTTCCCTGGAAGTAAAACTGACCTGCCCTCATCTGGCTGGCAGATTGCAGGAGCCACTTGCTCTATCAACCAGCCCGACTGGCACTGGTGCCACCTTTCATCTGGGAACCATCCTGCGTATCGTGGATTTTCAGAGCCAGCCGGCCACTCCCAGCCACAGGCCCCAAAAAAACTACGGCCCTTTTCCCTGGAAGTAAAACTGACCTGCCCGTCATCTGGCTGGCAGATTGCAGAGCCACTTGCCTCTATCAACACCACTTGGCACTGTGCCACCTTTCATCTGGGAACCATCCTGCGTATCGTGGATTTTCAGGAGCCAGCCGGCCACTCCCAGCCACAGGCCCCCAAACACAAACACCGGCCCTTTTCCCTGAAATAAAACTACCCGCCCGCTTCTGGCTGGCAGATTGCAGGAGCCACTTGCCTCTATCAATCCACCCGACTTGGCACTGGTGCCACCTTTCATCTGGAACCATCCTGCGTATCGTGGATTTTCAGAGCCAGCCGGCCACTCCAGCCACAGGCCCCCAACAAAACACGCCCCTTTCCCTGGCAAGAAAACCACCGCCCCGCTCTGGCTGGCAGATTGCAGGCCACTTCCTCTATCAACCACCCGACTCGGTACTGTGCACCTTTTTTTTTTTTTTTTTTTTTTTTTTTTTTTTTTTTTTCAGGAGCCAGCCGGCCACTCCCAGCCACAGCCCAAACAAAACACGGCCCTTTCCCTGAAAAAACTACCTCCCTCTCTGGCTGGCAGATTGCAGAGCCACTTGCTCTATCAACCAGCCCACTGGACTGGTGCCACCTTTCATCTGGAACCATCCTGCGTATCGGATTTTCAGGAGCCAGCCGCCACTCCCAGCCACAGGCCCCCAACACAAACACGGCCCTTTTCCCTGAAGAAAACTACCTGCCCGTTCTGGCTGGCAGATTGCAGGAGCCACTTGCCTCTATCAATCCAGCCCGACTCGGCACTGGTGCCACCTTTCATCTGGGAACCATCCTGCGTATCGTGGATTTTCAGGAGCCAGCCGGCCACTCCCAGCCACAGGCCCCGAACACAAACTACGGCCCTTTTCCCTGGAAGTAAAACTGACCTGCCCCCATCTGGCCGGCAGATTGCAGACCACTTGCCTCTATCAATCCAGCCCACTCGGCACTGGTGCCACCTTTCATCTGGGAACCATCCTGCGTATCGTGGATTTTCAGGAGCCAGCCGGCCACTCCCAGCCACAGGCCCCCGAACACAAACCACGGCCCTTTTCCCTGGAAATAAAACTACCTGCCCCGCTTCTGGCTGGCAGATTGCAGGAGCCACTTGCCTCTATCAAACCAGCCCGACTTGGCACTGGTGCCACCTTTCATCTGGGAACCATCCTGCGTATCGTGGATTTTCAGGAGCCAGCCGGCCACTCCCAGCCACAGGCCCCCGAACACAAACTACGGCCCTTTTCCCTGGAAGTAAAACTGACCTGCCCGTCTTCTGGCTGGCAGATTGCAGGAGCCACTTGCCCCTATCAATCCAGCCCGACTAGGCACTGGGCCACCTTTCATCTGGGAACCATCCTGCGTATGGTGGATTTTCAGGAGCCAGCCGGCCACTCCCCGCACAGGCCCCAACACAAACTAGGCCCTTTTCCCTGGAAAAACTGACCGCCGTTCTGGCTGGCAGATTGCAGGAGCCACTTGCCTCTATCAAACCAGCCCGACTTGGCACTGGTGCCACCTTCATCTGGGAACCATCCTGCGTATCGTGGATTTTCAGGAGCCACCGGCCACTCCCAGCCACAGCCCAACAAATACACGGCCTTTTCCTGGAAGAAAACTGACCGCCCGTCTCTGGCTGGCAGATTGCAGGAGCCACTTCTCTATCAAACCAGCCGACTCGCATGGTGCCACTTTCATCTGGGAACCATCCTGCGTATCGTGGATTTTCAGAGCCAGCCGGCCACTCCCAGCACAGGCCCCAACACAAACTACGGCCCTTTTCCCTGGAAGTAAAACTGACCTGCCCTCATCTGGCTGGCAGATTGCAGGAGCCACTTGCTCTATCAAACCAGCCCGACTGCACTGGTGCCACTTTCATCTGGGAACCATCCTGCGTATCGTGGATTTTCAGGAGCCAGCCGCCACTCCCAGCCACAGGCCCCGAACACAAACACGGCCCTTTTCCCTGGAATAAAACTGACCGCCCATCTTCTGGCTGGCAGATTGCAGGAGCCACTTGCTCTATCAAACCAGCCCGACTGGCACTGGTGCCACCTTTCATCTGGGAACCATCCTGCGTATCGTGGATTTTCAGGAGCCAGCCGGCCACTCCCAGCCACAGGCCCCGAACACAAACCACGGCCCTTTTCCCTGGAAAGTAAAACTGACCTGCCCTCATCTGGCTGGCAGATTGCAGGAGCCACTTGCCTCTATCAAACCAGCCCGACTGGCACTGGTGCCACCTTTCATCTGGGAACCATCCTGCGTATCGTGGATTTTCAGGAGCCAGCCGGCCACTCCCAGCCACAGGCCCCAAACAAACTACGGCCCTTTTCCCTGGAAGTAAAACTGACCTGCCCTTCTGGCTGGCAGATTGCAGGAGCCACTTGCCTCTATCAAACCAGCCAACTTGGCACTGGTGCCACCTTTCATCTGGGAACCATCCTGCGTATCGTGGATTTTCAGGAGCCAGCCGGCCACTCCCAGCCACAGGCCCCAACACAAACACGGCCCTTTTCCCTGGAATAAAACTGACCTGCCCCGTCATCTGGCTGGCAGATTGCAGGAGCCACTTGCCTCTATCAATCCAGCCCGACTCGGCACTGGTGCCACCTTTCATCTGGGAACCATCCTGCGTATCGTGGATTTCAGGAGCCAGCCGGCCACTCCCAGCCACAGGTCCCCAAAAACAATCTACGGCCTTTTCCCTGGAAGTAAAACTGACCTGCCCATCATCTGGCTGGCACATTGCAGCAGCCACTTGGTAATATCAAACCTGCCACTTGGCACTGGTGCCACCTTTCATCTGGGAACCATCCTGCGTATCGTGGATTTTCAGGAGCCAGCCGGCCACTCCCAGCCACAGGCCCCCGAACACAAACTACGGCCCTTTTCCCTGGAAGTAAAACTGACCTGCGTGTCATCTGGCTGGCAGATTGCAGGAGCCACTTGCCTCTATCAAACCAGCCCGACTTGGCACTGGTGCCACCTTTCATCTGGGAACCATCCTGCGTATCGTGGATTTTCAGGAGCCAGCCGGCCACTCCCACTCCCAGCCACAGGCCCCCAAACACAAACTACGGCCCTTTTCCCTGGAAAAAAACTGACCTCGCTTCTCTGGCTGGCAGATTGCAGGAGCCACTTGCTTATCAAACCTAGCCCGACTGGCACTGGTGCCACCTTTCATCTGGGAACCATCCTGCGTATGTGGATTTTCAGGAGCCAGCCGGCCACTCCCAGCCACAGGCCCCCAAACAAACACGGCCCTTTTCCTGGCAAAAAAACTCACCCGCCCGTTTTTGGCTGGCAGATTGCAGGAGCCACTTGCCTCTATCAACCAGCCCGACTCGGCACTGGTGCCACACTTCATCTGGGACCATCCGCGTATATGGATTTTCAGGAGCCAGCGGCCACTCCCAGCCACAGGCCCCAACACAAACTACGGCCCTTTTCCCTGAAAAAAACTACCCCCCTCTCTGGCTGGCAGATTGCAGGAGCCACTTGCTATATCAAACCGCCCGCTTGGCACTGGTGCCACCTTTCATCTGGGAACCATCCTGCGTATGTGGATTTTCAGGAGCCAGCCGGCCACTCCCAGCCACAGCCCCAAACAACCACGGCCCTTTCCTGGAATAAAACTACCTGCCCTCTTCTGGCTGGAGATTGCAGGACCACTTGCCTCTCAACCAGCCCACTTGGCACTGGTGCCACCTTATCTGGGACCATCTGCGTTCGTGGATTTTCAGGAGCCAGCCGGCCACTCCCAGCACAGGTCCCAAAAAATCTACGGCCCTTTTCCCTGGAAGTAAAACTGACCTGCCCGTCATCTGGCTGGCAGATTGCAGGAGCCACTTGTCTATCAAACCGCCACTGGCACTGGTGCCACCTTTCATCTGGGAACCATCCTGCGTATGTGGATTTTCAGGAGCCAGCCGGCCACTCCCAGCCACAGGCCCCCGAACACAACACGGCCCTTTTCCCTGGCAAAAAACTCACCCGCCAGCATCTGGCTGGCAGATTGCAGAGCCACTTGCTAATATCAAACAGCCCAACTTGGCACTGGTGCCACCTTTCATCTGGGAACCATCCTGCGTATCGTGGATTTTCAGGAGCCAGCGGCCACTCCCAGCCACAGGCCCCGAACACAAACACGGCCCTTTTCCCTGGGAAGAAAACTACCGCCCGCTTCTGGCTGGCAGATTGCAGGAGCCACTTGCCTCTATCAAACCAGCCCGACTCGGCACTGGTGCCACCTTTTCATCTGGGACCATCCTGCGTATTGTGGATTTTCAGGGCCAGCCGGCCACTCCCAGCACAGGTCCCCAAACAATACTACGGCCCTTTTCCCTGGAAGTAAAACTGACCTGCCCCATTCTGGCTGGCAGATTGCAGGAGCCACTT
>NW_026994581.1:0-6204 GCF_028769735.1 Zonotrichia leucophrys gambelii
AATGGAATTGGGGAAAAATTTGGGAAATGGGATTGGGTTGGATTCCAATAGGGGGGGAATTGGATTCCAGGAGTTGGGAGGGGAATTGGAGGAATTGGGTTTTGGGAAATTAAAGGAAAGAATTGGAATGGGGAAAAAGGAATGGGAAATTTTGGGAAAATTCCCAAAAAAAGGGGAGGAATTGGATTTGGAATGGGAAATTAATGGGGGGGGGGAAAATTAAAAAAGGAAGAATTTGGAATTGGAAAAGGAAAATTTGGGAAATGGAAATGGAAAATGGAAAAAAAGGGAAATTCCCAATGGGGGAATTGGAAAGGGGAAAAATTGAATTGGGGAAAAATGGAAAAAAAGGGGGGTTGGAATTAAAAGGGAAATTGGGGAAAAGGGGGAAATTAATGGGGGGGAATTAAAGGGGTTGGTGGGAAATTGGGGGGAAATTGGGAATTCCAGGGGTTGGGGGGGTTGGGGGAAATTTGGGAATTTGGGAATTCCAAAAGGGAGAAGGGAATTGGAAAAAGGGAAAAAAGGAATGGGGAAATGGAATTTTGGGAAGGAATGGGAATGGAATTTAAATTTGGAATAGGGAAAAATTTTGGGGGATTTAGAATTTTGGGGGAAATTGGAATGGAATTAAAGGGAAATTTTAAATTGGGGGAATTGGGAATAGGGGGAAATTGGGAAAGGAAAAAAATTGGAATTTGGGGGGAAAAATTTGGGAAAGGAATTTGGAAAAGGAATGGAAAAAGGGGAATTGGGGAAATTGGAAAGGAAAATTAAGGGTGGGAATTCGGGGTTGGAATTTTAAATTTTTTGGGAAATTTCCCAAAGGGAGGAATTGGAATTGGAATTGGAGGATTTTGGGAAATTTGGGTTTGGGAAAAATGGGAAATTGGGAAAAGGGAAAAGGAATTGGAAAAGGAATTAAATGGGGAAAGGTTTGGAAGTTGGAAAGTGGGGATGGAATTTGGGTTTGGGGGGAAATTAATAGGGAAAAGGAATTTGGGGAAAGGAATAGAATTGGAGGGATGAAAAGGAAAGGGTTGGTTTTGGAAATTCCTAGGGGGAATTGGAATTCCAGGATTGGAGGAATTGGGGAATTTTGGGAAATTTAATTCCCCTAGGGAAAAATTGGAAATTGGGGGAAAGGGGAAATCAGATTGGGAAAGGAAATGAAATGGAAATTGGAATTTCCCAAAAAAGGGGGGGAAAAAGGGGGGGGGAAGGGGAAAAAAGGGGGAAGGAATTAAATAGGGGGGGAATTGGGAGGAATTGGGAAAAGGGGAAAGGAATTGGGAAAATGGGGGGAATGGAGAATTGGAACTGGGATTGGTGTTGGAATTCCATAGGGAGGAAATTTAATTCCAGGAGTTTGGGGGAAGGGAATGGTTGGAAACCAAAAGGGAAAATTGGAATTTGGGGGAAAGGAAATCAGATTGGGGAAAGGAAAAAGGAAATGGAAATTGGAAATTTCCCAAAAGGGAGGAATTGGAAAAGGGAAAAAGGAATTGGAAAGGAATGGGGAAAGGAAAACAAATAGGGAGGGAATTTGGGGGAAAAATTGGGAATAGGAAATGGGGTTGGGAATGGAATGGAGAATTGGAACTGGGGTTGGAATTTGGGAAATGGGGTTGGTGTTGGATTTTCCAATAGGGAGGAATTGGAATTCCCGGTTGGGGGGAATTGGAGGATTGGGAAATTTGGGAAATTTAATAGGGAAGAATTTGGAATTGGGGGAAAAGGGAAAAAAAAAAATTGGGAATGGAATTTAAATGGAAATTGGAATTCCAAAAAGGGGGGATTGGAATTGGAAAGAACAATGGGGGGTTTTGGGAATTGAATTGAATGGAATTAATGGAAGGGAATTTAAAATGGGGGGAATTGGAATTGGAAATGGAAAAGGGGGAATGGAATTTAATAGGGAGGAATTGGGGAGGAATTTGGGAAAAAAAGGGGTTTTGGAACTGGGAAAAATTTGGGAAAGGAAATGGGATTTTTTTGGAATTCCCAAAAGGGGGGAATTGGAAATTCCAGGAGTTGGGGGAAATTGGGGAATTGGGGGAATTTGGAGAAAATTGGAAATTTGGGAAAAAAGGAAAAGAATTGGAATTGGAAATGGAAAAGGAAAAAGGAATTCAATGGGGGGGAATTGGAATTTGGGAAAAGAAATTTAATAGGGAGGATTTGGATTGGAATTGGAAGGATTGGTTTTGGGAATTAAAAAAAAAGGGGGGGGAAATTAAATGGGGGAAATTTGGAAATTGGAAAAGGAATGGGAATGGGAAAAGGGGGAATTAGGGAAATTGGGAAAGGAATAATGGGAAGGAATAAATTGGAAATTGAAATTGGAAAATTGGTGGGAATTCCAATAAAAGGTTCCGGGGGGGGGGAATTAGGGGAAAATTTTTTTGGAAATTCCCATAGGGGGGTTTTAAAGGGAATTGGGAATTGGGGAAAAGGGAAAGGGGAAATAAATAGGAGTTGGAATTAGAAAGTAAAGGAATTGGGATTGGAATTGGAAATGGGGGTTTGGTGGAATTAATTGGGGGAAAAGGAATTCCCAATTGGGGGAAGGGGGGGGGGGGGGGGGGGGGGGGGGGGGGGGGGGGGGGGGGGGGGGGGGGGGGGGGGGGGGGGGGGGGGGGGGGGGGGGGGGGGGGGGGGGGGGGGGGGGGGGGGGGGGGGGGGGGGGGGGGGGGGGGGGGGGGGGGGGGGGGGGGGGGGGGGGGGGGGGGGGGGGGGGGGGGGGGGGGGGGGGGGGGGGGGGGGGGGGGGGGGGGGGGGGGGGGGGGGGGGGGGGGGGGGGGGGGGGGGGGGGGGGGGGGGGGGGGGGGGGGGGGGGGGGGGGGGGGGGGGGGGGGGGGGGGGGGGGGGGGGGGGGGGGGGGGGGGGGGGGGGGGGGGGGGGGGGGGGGGGGGGGGGGGGGGGGGGGGGGGGGGGGGGGGGGGGGGGGGGGGGGGGGGGGGGGGGGGGGGGGGGGGGGGGGGGGGGGGGGGGGGGGGGGGGGGGGGGGGGGGGGGGGGGGGGGGGGGAAAAAAAAAAAAAAAAAAAAAAAAAAAAAAAAAAAAAAAAAAAAAAAAAAAAAAAAAAAAAAAAAAAAAAAAAAAAAAAAAAAAAAAAAAAAAAAAAAAAAAAAAAAAAAAAAAAAAAAAAAAAAAAAAAAAAAAAAAAAAAAAAAAAAAAAAAAAAAAAAAAAAAAAAAAAAAAAAAAAAAAAAAAAAAAAAAAAAAAAAAAAAAAAAAAAAAAAAAAAAAAAAAAAAAAAAAAAAAAAAAAAAAAAAAAAAAAAAAAAAAAAAAAAAAAAAAAAAAAAAAAAAAAAAAAAAAAAAAAAAAAAAAAAAAAAAAAAAAAAAAAAAAAAAAAAAAAAAAAAAAAAAAAAAAAAAAAAAAAAAAAAAAAAAAAAAAAAAAAAAAAAAAAAAAAAAAAAAAAAAAAAAAAAAAAAAAAAAAAAAAAAAAAAAAAAAAAAAAAAAAAAAAAAAAAAAAAAAAAAAAAAAAAAAAAAAAAAAAAAAAAAAAAAAAAATTTTGGGGGAAAAAATCAGAATTTGGAAAGGAAATGGAAATTTTGGGAATTTCCCAAAAGGGAGGGAATTGGGAAAGGGAATTGGAATTTGAAATGGAATGGGGAATGGTATTCAAATAGGGAGGAATTGGGAATTTAAAAGGAAATGGAATTTGGGAATGGGAAGGAAATTTTGGGAAAGGTTTTGGGAAATTAAGGAGGTTGGAATTCCAAAAAAATTGGTTTTCCCGGGGGGGAGGAATTGGGGAAATTTGGGGAAATTGGGAAATTCCAATGGGAAGAATTGGAATTGGGAAAAAAAAAAGGGAAATGGTGGGAAATGGAATGGGAAATGGAATTTGGGAATTTAATGGGGGGGAATTGGGGTGGGTTGGAAAAACCAAAGGGAGGAATTTGGAATTGGTTTGAAGGAATTGGAGGAAATTTGGAAAATTGAATTCCATAGGGGGAATTGGAAATGGGAAATGGAATTTGGGGGAAAGGAATTTGGGGGAATGGAATTAAATGGGAGGAATTTGAAAGGAAAGGGAAATGGAAATTTTGGGAATGGAAGGGGGGAATTGGGAATGGGGGTTGAATTGGAGGGATTGGTGTTTGGAATTCAATGGTAGGAATTGGAATTCCAGGGGGTTGGGAGGAATTTGGAGGATTGGAAAAATTGGGGAATTTAAAGGGGAAAAAAAGGGGAAATGGGAAATTTGGGGGGAAATTTGGGAAATGGGGAAATTTGGAATGGAAATGGAAAAGGAAAAAGGAATTCCAATGGGAGGAATTTTGAAATTGGGAAATGGAATTAAATGGAAAAATTGGAAATTTTGGGAATTCCCAAAAAGGAAGGAAAATTGGAGGGAAAGGAATTGGAAAAGGGAATGGGGAAATGGGGAAAATTTTTAATTAAAATTTGGGGGTTTGGAAATGGAAAAGGTTTGGAATTCCATGGGGAATGGAAAATTTAATTAATAGGGAAGGAATTTGAAAGGGGAAATTGAAGGAAAAAAAAGGAAATGGAATTTCCCAAAGGGGGAGGGGGGAAATTTGGAATTGGGGAAATTTGGGAAATTGGGAAAAAGGAAAGGGAAAAAGGAATTAAAAGGGAAAGGGAAATTGGGAATGAAAAGGAATTGGGAATTAAGGAATGGGGGAAGAATTGGAATGGGTGGGTTGGAAAAGGGAAAGGGTTTGGAAATTCCAAAAGGGAAGGAATTGAAATTTCCAAAGGGGTTTTGGGAAAAGGAAAAAAATTGGGAAAAGGAAAAAGGAAAAAAATTTAAAACCAAAGGGAAAATTTGGAAATGGGAATTGGAATTTTAAAAGGGAATGGGGTGGAATTAAAAAGGGGGAATTGGAATGGAATGGAAATTGGGAAAAGGAATGGGGGTTTGGAAATGGGATTGGAAATTGGATGGGAAAAGGGTTTTTGGAATTCCAATAGGGAGGAATTGGAATTCCCGGGGTTTTGGGGGAATTGGGAGGAATTGGGAATTTAATTAATGGAAAGGAATTGGGGGAATTGGGGGAAGGAATTGGGAAATTGGAAGGAATGGGAAAGGAATTCAATAGGGGGGAAATTTGGGGGAATTGGAATGGAAAAAGGAATGGAAAAGGAATGGGGGAATTGGAATGGGGATTGTGGGTTTGGGAATTAAAGGGGGGGTTGGAAAACCAGGATTGGGGGGAATTGGAAAGGAATTTGGGGGAAGGAATTGGAAAAAGGAAATCAGAATTGGAATGGGAAATGGAAAGGAAATTGGAATTCCAAAGGGGGGGGTTGGAATGAAATGAATTCCCAAAAGGAGGATTGGGAATTTAAAATTTCAATCGGGAAAGGAATTTAATTGGAAATTTGGAATTTGGAATGGGGGGGGGAATGGGGAAATGGGGTTCAATAGGGAGGAATTGGGGGGAAATGGAATAGGAAATGGAATTGGAAGGAAGGAGAAATTGGAAATGGGGGTTGGGAATTGGAAATGGGATTGGTGTTGGAATTCCCCAAAAGGGGGAATTGAAATTAGGAAAGGGTTGGGGAAAAAAAAAAAAAAAAATTTTTAAAAAATGGAAAAATTTTGGGGGGAAAAAATGGGAATGGGAAAAAAAGGAAATTTGGGAAATTAAAAAGGGAGGAATTGGAAAAGGGGAAAGGGAATTGGGAAATGGAATGGGGAATGGAATTTAAAATAGGGGGGAAATTGGGGGGAATGGAAAGGGGGAAAATGGGGGGTTGGGAAAAGGGAAAGGAATTGGCTGGGTTGGTGTTTAATTCCCAAAGGGGGGAATTGGAATAGGATTGGGAGGAATGGGGAATTGGAAATTGGGGAATTAAAGGGTTTTAATTAATGGGGAAAAAGGAAAAGAATTTGGGAAATTGGAAATTGGAATTGAATTTCCCAATAGGGAGGAATTGGAAATGGATGGAATTGGGGAAATGGAATGGGGAAAGGATTCAAATAAAAGGGAAAAGGAATTGGGAATGGGAAAGGGAATTGGAACTGGTTGGAATTGGGAAAACTGGGTTGGGTTTTTTGGAAATTCCCAAAAGGGGGGGAATTGGGGTTTCCAGGATTGGGGGGGAATTGGGGAATTGGAAATTTGGAATTCCCAATAGGGAAAAGAAATGGAAAATGGGAATTGGAATTGGAAATGGAATGGGGAATGGGAATTTAAAAAAGGGGGGGAATTGGGGGAA
>NW_026994582.1:0-6196 GCF_028769735.1 Zonotrichia leucophrys gambelii
CTATCGTGGTCCTGAAATCAATACGCAGGATGGTTCAGATAAGGTGGACAGTGCAGTCGGCTGGTTGTAGAGCAGGGCTTGAATCTTCAGCCAGAGAGGGCGGTAGTTTGTTCCAGGGAAGGGCGTGGTTGTGTTCGGGGATGTGGCTGGGAGTGGCGGCGGCTGAAAATCCACGATCGCGATGGTTTCAATGAAAGGTGCACCAGGCCAGAGTGGGTGGTTTGTAGGGAAGTGGTTGATTGGCCAGAGGGGGGCGGGTTTTAATCAGGGAAGGGGCCGTGTTTGGTTGGGGCTGTGGCTGGAGTGCGGTGGCTCTGAAAATCCACGATACGAGGTGGTTAATGAAAGTGGCACAGTGCCAGTGGTGTTGAAGAGCAAGTGGTCCTGCATCTGCACGGATGGAGGTCGTTTTATCCAGGAAAGGGCTAGATTTTGGGCTGTGTGGGATGGCCTGGCCCCTGAAATCCAGATACGGGGTCCAGAAAGGGCACCAGTGGGCGGGCTGGTTGATAAGGAGTGGCTCCTGCAATCTGCAGCAGATGAGGGGCAGGTTTCTGCCAGGAAAAGGGCCGTGTTTGTTCCCTGGTGGAGTGGCCGGTTCTGAAATCCAGAAGGCAGATGGTTCCCAGATGAAAGGTGGCACCATGCAGTCGGCTGGTTTGATGGGAAGTGGCTCTGCAAGCTGCCAGCGAGCGGGGGTGAGTTTTCTTGCCAGGGAAAAGGGCCGTGGTTTGTTTGGGGCCTGTGCTGGGAGTGGCCCGTGTCCTGAATCCAGATACGCAGGATGGTTCCCAGATGAAAGGTGGCCCAGTGCCAGGGTGGTTGATAGAGGCAAGTGGCCTGCAATCGCCAGAGTGAGGAGTCGTTCTCCAGGGAAAGGGCGTAGTTGTTCGAGGGCCTGTGGCTGGGAGTGGCGGCTGGCCCTGAAAATCCACATCGAGATGGTTCCCAGAGAAAGGTGCACAGTCCGAGTCGGCTGGTTTGATAGAGGAAGTGGCTCCTGCAATCTGCCACCAGAGGGCGGTGAGTTTTTTGCCAGGAAAAGGGCCTGGTTTGTGTTGGGGGCTTGGCTGGGTGGCCGGCTGGCTCCTGAAAATCCACGATACGCAGAATGGTTCCCAGTGAAAGTGGCACCATGACAAGTGGCTGGATTGATAAGCAAGTGGCTGCAATTCAGCCAGAAGGGGGCGTAGTTTTTTTGCCAGGGAAAGGGCCGTGTTTGTTCGGGATGTGGAGTGCGGCTGCTCCTGAAAATCCACAATACGCGGATGGTTCCAGAAAGGTGGCACCAGTGCCAAGTCGGGCTGGTTTGATAGGGAAAGTGGCTCCTGCATTCGGCCGAAGGGGGCGGTAGTTTTATTCAGGAAAAGGGCCGATATGTTGGGCCTGTGGCGGGAGTGGCCGGCTGGCTCCTGAAAATCCACAGAAGCAGGTGGTTCCCAGATGAAAGTGCACCATGCCGAGTCGTGGGGGCCTGTGGCTGGGAGTGGCCGGCTGGCTCCTGAAAATCCACGATACGCAGGATGGTTCCCAGATGAAAAGTGGCACCAGTGCGGTCGGTGGTTTGATGGGAGTGGTCTGCAACCCAAAAAAGGGGGGTAGTTTTCCGGAAAAGGGCCCTGTTTGTTTGGGCTGGCTGGGAGTGGCGGCGGCCCTGAAAATCCACATGCAAAAGGTGGTTCCGATGAAGGGGCACCAACCGAGTCGGCTGGTTTGAGGGGGGCCCCCAGCCAGAAGCGGGGGGTGAGTTTTTTCCGGAAAAGGTGTGTTTTTGGGGCCGGGGAGTGGCGGCGGCTCCTGAAAACCAACGGGAGGTCCCAGATGAATGACCAGTGCGAGGGCTGGTTTGAAGGGGAAAGGGGCCTGAATTGCCCCAAAAGGGGGGGTGGGTTTGGGGGGGGGGTTTTTTGGGGCCGTGGCTGGAAAGGGGTGTCCGAAAATCAGGCAGGGGTTGAAAGGGGCCGGGCCCCGGTTGTAGGGAAAGGGTTTGTTGCCAGAAAAGGGGGGGTTTGGGGCCGGGAAAATGGTGGGTTTGGGCCGGTGGAGTGGGGGGCCCAAAACCACGGTGGATGGGAGTAATGCACCAGGCGGCGGGGTTTGTTGGGAAAGGCCGGGGGGGGGGGGTTTCCGAAAACCGTTTGGTTTTGGGCCGGGGGGGGCCGGGTTGAAAATCCTGCAATGCCCAGAAGGGGAAGGGCCCGGAAAGTTGTTTGGGGGTTGGGTGGGCCGGGCGGGGAAAAAATTTTTCCAGGGGAAAGGCCGGGGGGGTGTGTGGAAAGGCGGGCTCCTGAAATTCCCAAACGGGTTCTTAATGGAGGGGGTTTGTGGGCGTGGCCTGATCGGCCGAACGGGGAGTTTTTCAGGAAAGGCCGTGTTTTTGGGGTGTGCGGGTGGCCTGTCTGCACGAGCGGTGTTCCGGGAAAGGGCCCTTTTTCGGGGTTTTTAGTGGTCCGCTCTGACCGAAGGGAGGTGTTTATTAGGGAAAGGGCCTGTTTTTGGGCTTTGGGGGCGCGCCTGAAACCGTGGGTTGTTCCAGGAAAGGTGCCGGGCGTGGTGAGGGGGTCTGAAACCACAGAAGGGCGGGGGGGGGGAGGGGGTTTTTTTGGGCCGGGTGGGGTGGGGTGGTTGAAATTTAGGAAGGTGTTTGGGGGTGGAGGCCGCGGCGAATAAACAGGGCCAATTGGGCCGGGGGGGGTTTTTCAGGGAAAGGCCGGGGTTGGGGGCTTGCTGGAGGCGGTGTTTTCGATGAGGGTCCTGAAATCAAAAGGGGGGGGTTTAAAAGGGCCTGAATTGGCGGAATGGGCTCATTTTCCCCGGAAAAGGGGGATTTTTGGGGGGCGGGTGCGGGGCCTGAAAACCGTCGATTTCCCAAAAAATGGCCCCAAAAGGGGGTTGAGGAGGGGCTGCACGAAGAAAAGGGGGGGAGTTTTTTGCCGGAAAAGGGCCTGGTTGTGTGGGGCTTGGTGGGTGGCGCTCTCCTAAAATCCAGATCGGGTTTGGGGGGCAGGGGGGTGTTTAAGGAGGTCCCGGGAACCAAAAGGGGGGTGGTTTTTTGCCAGGAAAAGGGGGGTTTTGTTTGGGCCTGTGGCGGGGTGGCCGGGCTGCCCGAACCCCGGGGGAAAAGGCTTGGGGTTTGGCCCCAAGGGCGGGGGCCAGGAAAAAAGGGGGTGTTTGGTTGGGGCCTGTTGGGATGCGGTGTCCGAAATCCATCGAGGATGGTTAGAGAAGGTGGCACGCCAGCGGGTGGTTGTGAGGAAGGCCTGTTGGGGCGGGGGGAGTTTTCCGGAAAACCCTTTTTGGGTTCGGGGTGGGGCCGAAATCAGTGGGTTCCGTGAATGGCCAGCGGTGGTGGTTTGTGAGGAATTCTGTTGGCGGGGGGGTTTTTTTGCCGGGGCCGGTTTTTGGGGGCCGGGGAGTGGCCGGTGGCCGTTTGAAGGGGCCCTTTTGGGGAAGGCAGTCGTTTTGAAAGGGGTTTTGGCCCGGGGGGGGTGGTTTGCCAAAAGGGTTTGTGGGGCTGGGGAGGCGGTGGTTTAAAAGTCGCAATTTTCCAAAAGGGGGGTTTTTTTTGGGCGGGCTGGTTTGGGCGTGGCTCTGCCTGCCCGAACAGTCAGTTTATTCCGGAAAGGTGGTTTTTTGGGCGGCTGGATGGGGTGGTCTAATCACGAAGGGGTTTTTTGGAAAGGGGTTTGGGGGGTTGGGAGTGCCGCCCCGAAACGGCGGGTTTTTTTTTTTAAAAGGGGGGTTTTTTGGGCGTGCTGGATGCCGGGCTCTAAATCCCAAAAGGTGGTTGTGAAAGGGGCCCCCGGGCTGGTTGGGGAATGCCTGAAGGCCCGGGGGCCGGGGGTTGGGGGGCCCTGGGGGTGGGGTTTTGGGTTTTGGGGTGGGGGGGGGGGGTGCGGGGCCGGGGGGGTTTGGGGGGGTGGGGGGGGAAGTTTTCAGGAAAAGGGGGTGTTTTTGGGGGGGGGTGGCGGCTGGCTGGTGGGTGCGATTCCCGTGAAAGGTGCCAGTGAAGGGCATTTAACGTGGGCAATTGCGCCGAGGCGGGGTTTTGTTTACCCCGGGGGCGGGGGCGGGGTTTGGGGGCGGTGGCTCCTGAAATCAGATACGCAGGGGTTCCAGTGAAGGTGGCCAGTCCAGTGGGCTGGTTGAAAAAGGCTTGCATTGCCAGCAGAGGGGCGGTGTTTTTTCCGGAAAAGGGGTGTTTGTGTTGGGGCCTGTGGCTGGGGTGGCGGTGGTCCAATCCAGATACGCAGGTGGTTCCGGGAAAAGGGGACGTAAGGGGGGGTTGATTAAAAATTTGCTGCCCGAGCGGGGTTTTGGGGGCCAGGGGGCGTGGGGTGGGCTGGGGGCCGGCTGGTCCTGAAAATCACATCGGGTTTTCCTTTTAAATGGATGGGGAGGGTTTGAAAGGGAGGGGTTTATTCTGCCAGGGGGGGGTTTTTTCAGGGAAAGGCTGGGGTTGGGGCCTTGGGAAATGGCCGGTGGTCCCAGTGAGGTGGCCCAGGGGGGGGTAGGTTGTTAAAATGGGGGGGGGGGGGGGGGGGGGGGGGGGGGGGGGGGGGGGGGGGGGGGGGGGGGGGGGGGGGGGGGGGGGGGGGGGGGGGGGGGGGGGGGGGGGGGGGGGGGGGGCGAGTCGGGCTGGTTTGATAGAGGCAAGTGGCTCCTGCAATCTGCCAGCCAGAAGCGGGGTGTTATTACTTCCAGGGAAAAGGGCCGTAGTATTTGTTTGGGGACATGTGGTGGGGGTGGCGGCTGGCTCCTGAAAATCCACGATCGCAGGATGGTTTCCCCGATGAAAGGTGGCACCAGTCCGAGTTTGGGGTGGTTTGATATGGGGAAATGGCTCCGCAAAACTGCCAGCCAGAAGCGGGAGGGTGAGTATTGTTTGCCAGGGAAAAGGCCCTAGTTTGTGTTCGGGGGCCTGTGGCTGGGAGTGGCCGGCTGGCTCCTGAAAATCCAGATAGCAGGATGGTTCCCAGATGAAAGGTGGCACCAGTACCCAGTTTGGGGTGGTTTGATAGAGGAAGTGGCTCCCGCAATTGCCAGCCAAAGCGGGGCGGTTTAGTTTTTTTGCCAGGGAAAAGGGGTGTTTGTGTTCGGGGGCCTGGGGGGGGGGGGGTGGCCGGCTGGCTCCTGAAAAACCCCGATACGCAGGGTGGTTCCCCGAGAAAGGGGCACAGTGCGAGTCGGGGGTTTGATAGGGGAATGGCTCCTGCAATCTGCCAGCCAGAAGCGGGGGGGTGAGTTTTTTTGCCCGGGAAAGGGCCGTGGTTTTTTTCGGGGCTGGGGGGAGGCGTGGCTCCTGAAAATCCACGATACCAGGATGGTTCCCAGATGAAGGGGGCCCAGGCGAGTCGGGTGGATTGATAGAGGCGTGGGGGCCTGCAAACTGCCCCCCAGATGACGGGGGAGGTCAGTTTTCTTCCAGGGGAAAAAGGGGTGGGGTTTTGTTCGGGGGGGGTGCTGGGAGTGGCCCGGTGGTCCTGAAAATTCCGATAGCGGTTTGGGTTCCCCGAGAAAGGTGGCACAGTGCCCAGTCGGGTGGTTGATAGGGAAGTGGCTCCTGCAAAACTGCCAGCCAGAGCGGGGGGTAGTTTTATTCCAGGGAAAAAAGGGGCCCTGGTTTGTGTTCGGGGCTTGGGGGAGTGGCCGGGTGGCTCCGAAAAAATCCACGATACCAGGATGGTTCCCCGATGAAAGGTGGCACCCGTGCCAATCGCTGGGTTTTTTAGAGGGAAGTGGGTTGCAATCGCCGCAGATGAGGCAGGTCAGTTTTAATTCCAGGAAAAGGGCCGTTTTTTTTTGGGGCCCGTGGGGGAGTGGCCGGGTGGCTCCTGAAAATCCGATGCAAAGGGGGGGTTTTCCCCGAAAAAAGGGTTGGGCACCATGCCGATCCCCCCCCCGGGTTTTATAGAGGAAGGGCTCCGCAATCTGCCAGCCAGAAAAACGGGGGGGGGTTTTTTTTTTCCAGGGAAAAAGGGCCGTGGTTTTGTTCGGGGGGCTGTGGCTGGGAGTGGCCGGTGGCTCCTGAAATCCCCGATACCAGGGTGGTTCCCCGATGAAAAGTGGCACCAGTGCAGTTTGGGGTGGTTTGATAGAGGGGTGGTCCCGCAATCGCCAGCCAAAGTGGGCAGGTCAGTTTTTATTCAGGGAAAAGGGCCGTAGTATTTTTTTTGGGGCCTTTTGGGGGGGCCCC
>NW_026994583.1:0-6194 GCF_028769735.1 Zonotrichia leucophrys gambelii
CCCACTGGCACTGGTGCCACCTTTCATCTGGGAACCATCCTGCGTATCGTGGATTTTCAGGAGCCAGCCGGCCACTCCCAGCCACAGGCCCCCGAACACAAACCACGGCCCTTTTCCCTGGCAAACAAAACTCACCTGCCCCGCTTCTGGCTGGAAGATTGCAGGAGCCAATTCCCTCTATCAAACCAGCCTGACTCGGCACTGGTGCCACCTTTCATCTGGGAACCATCCTGCGTATCGTGGATTTTCAGGAGCCAGCCGGCCACTCCCAGCCACAGGCCCCAACACAAACCACGGCCCTTTTCCCTGGAAGTAAACTGACCTGCCCGTCATCTGGCTGGCAGATTGCAGGAGCCACTTGCCTCTATCATCCAGCCCGACTCGGTACTGGTGCCACCTTTCATCTGGGAACCATCCTGCGTATCGTGGATTTTCAGGAGCCAGCCGGCCACCCCAGCCACAGGCCCCCGAACAAAACCACGGCCCTTTTCCTGGAAGTAAACTGACCTGCCCGTCTTCTGGCTGGCAGATTGCAGGAGCCACTTGCCTCTATCAAACCAGCCCGACTCGGCACTGGTGCCACCTTTCATCTGGGAACCATCCTGGTATCGTGGATTTCAGGAGCCAGCCGGCCACTCCCAGCCACAGGCCCCAAACACAAACTACGGCCCTTTTCCCTGGAAGTAAAACTGACCTGCCCGTATCTGGCTGGCAGATTGCAGGAGCCACTTGCCTCTATCAAACCAGCCCGACTGGCACTGTGCCACCTTTCATCTGGGAACCATCCTGCGTATCGTGGATTTTCAGGAGCCAGCCGGCCACTCCCAGCCACAGGCCCCCGAACACAAACCACGGCCCTTTTCCCTGGCAAAAAAACTCACCCGCCCGCTTCTGGCTGGCAGATTGCAGGAGCCACTTCCTCTATCAACCAGCCTGACTCGGCACTGGTGCCACCTTTCATCTGGGAACCATCCTGTGTATCGTGGATTTTCAGGAGCCAGCCGGCCGCTCCCAGCCACCGGTCCCCAAAAAAATACTACGGCCCTTTTCCCTGGAAGTAAAACTGACCTGCCCGTCATCTGGCTGGCAGATTGCAGGAGCCACTTGCCTCTATCAAACCAGCCCGACTTGGCACTGGTGCCACTTGGGTCTGGGAGCCATCCAGCGTATCGTGGATTTTCAGGAGCCAGCCGGCCACTCCCAGCCACAATTCCCCGTAAAAAATCTACGGCCCTTTTCCCTGGAAGTAAAACTGACCTGCCCATCATCTGGCTGGCACATTGCAGCAGCCTCTTGGTAATATCAAACCTGCCCAACTTGGCACTGGTGCCACCTTTCATCTGGGAACCATCCTGCATATCGTGGATTTTCAGGAGCCAGCCGGCCGCTCCCAGCCACAGGCCCCCGAACACAAACCACGGCCCTTTCCCTGGAAGTAAATCTGACCTGCCCGTCATCTGGCTGGCAGATTGCAGGAGCCACTTGCCTCTATCAATCCAGCCCGACTCGGTACTGGTGCCACCTTTCATCTGGGAACCATCCTGCGTATCGTGGATTTTCAGGAGCCAGCGGCCACCCAGCCACAGGCCCCCGAACAAAAACACGGCCCTTTTCCCTGGAAGTAAAACTGACCTGCCCGTCTTCTGGCTGGCAGATTGCAGGAGCCACTGCCTCTATCAATCCAGCCCGACTCGGTACTGGTGCCACCTTTCATCTGGGAACCATCCTGCGTATCGTGGATTTTCAGGAGCCAGCCGGCCACTCCCAGCCACAGGCCCCCGAACACAAACCACGGCCCTTTTCCCTGGCAAAAAAACTCACCCGCCCCGCTTCTGGCTGGCAGATTGCAGGAGCCACTTGCCTCTATCAAACCAGCCTGACTCGGCACTGGTGCCACCTTTCATCTGGGAACCATCCTGTGTATCGTGGATTTTCAGGAGCCAGCCGGCCGCTCCCAGCCACAGGTCCCCAAAAAAATACTACGGCCCTTTTCCCTGGAAGTAAAACTGACCTGCCCGTCATCTGGCTGGCAGATTGCAGGAGCCACTTGCCTCTATCAAACCAGCCGACTTGGCACTGGTGCCACCTTGGGTCTGGGAGCCATCCAGCGTATCGTGGATTTTCAGGAGCCAGCCGGCCACTCCCAGCCACAAGTCCCCAAAAAAATCTACGGCCCTTTTCCCTGGAAGTAAAACTGACCTGCCCATCATCTGGCTGGCACATTGCAGCGCACTTGGTATATAAACCTGCCCAACTTGGCACTGGTGCCACCTTTCATCTGGGAACCATCCTGCATATCGTGGATTTTCAGGAGCCAGCCGGCCACTCCCAGCCACAGGCCCCCGAACACAAACTACGGCCCTTTTCCCTGGAAGTAAAACTGACCTGCCCGTCATCTGGCTGGCAGATTGCAGGAGCCACTTGCCTCTATCACTCCAGCCCGACTCGGCACTGGTGCCACCTTTCATCTGGGAACCATCCTGCGTATCGTGGATTTTCAGGAGCCAGCCGCCACTCCCAGCCACAGGCCCCAACAAAACACGGCCCTTTTCCCTGGAAGTAAAACTGACCTGCCCGTCTTCTGGCTGGCAGATTGCAGGAGCCACTTGCCTCTATCAATCCAGCCCGAACTTGGCACTGGTGCCACCTTTCATCTGGGAACCATCCTGCGTATCGTGGATTTTCAGGAGCCAGCCGGCCACTCCCAGCCACAGGCCCCGAACACAAACCACGGCCCTTTTCCCTGGCAAGAAAACTCACCTGCCCGCTTCTGGCTGGCAGATTGCAGGAGCACTTGCCTCTATCAAACCAGCCTGACTGGCACTGGTGCCACCTTGATCTGGGAACCATCCTAGTGTATCGTGGATTTTCAGGAGCCAGCCGGCCACTCCCAGCCACAGTCCCCAAAAAAATACTACGGCCCTTTTCCCTGGAAGTAAAACTGACCTGCCCATCATCTGGCTGGCAGCATTGCAGAGCCACTTGCGTCTATCAAACCGCCCAACTTGGCACTGGTGCCACCTTTCATCTGGGAACCATCCGCAGTATCGTGGATTTTCAGGAGCCAGCCGGCCACTCCCAGCCACAGGCCCCTAAACAAAAACTACGGCCCTTTCCCTGGAAGTAAAACTGACCTGCCCGTCATCTGGCTGGCAGATTGCAGGAGCCCTTGGCCTCATCAATCCAGCCCGACTTGGCACTGGTGCCACCTTTCATCTGGGAACCATCCTGCGTATCGTGGATTTTCAGGAGCCAGCCGGCCACTCCCAGCCACAGGCCCCCGAACACAAACCACGGCCTTTTCCCTGGAAGTAAATCACCTGCCCGTCATCTGGCTGGCAGATTGCAGAGCCACTTGCCTCTATCAACCAGCCCGACTCGGCACTGGTGCCACCTTTCATCTGGGAACCATCCTGCGTATCGTGGATTTTCAGGAGCCAGCGGCCACCTCCAGCCACAGGCCCCCAACAAAACTACGGCCCTTTTCCCTGGAAGTAAAACTGACCTGCCCGTCTTCTGGCTGGCAGATTGCAGGAGCCACTTGCCTCTATCAATCCAGCCCGACGCGGTACTGGTGCCACCTTTCATCTGGGAACCATCCTGCGTATCGTGGATTTTCAGGAGCCAGCCGGCCACTCCCAGCCACAGGCCCCCGAACACAAACCACGGCCCTTTTCCCTGGCAAACAAAACTCACCCGCCCCGCTTCTGGCTGGCAGATTGCAGGAGACACTTGCCTCTATCAAACCAACCTGACTCGGCACTGGTGCCACTTTTCTGGGACCATCCTGTGTATGTGGATTTTCAGGAGCCAGCCGGCCACTCCCAGCCACAGGTCCCCAAACAAATACTACGGCCCTTTTCCCTGGAATGAAAACTGACCTGCCCAACATCTGGCTGGCAGATTGCAGGAGCCACTTGCCTCTATCAATCCAGCCCAACTTGGCACTGGTGCCGCCTTTCATCTGGGAACCATCCGGCGTATCGTGGATTTTCAGGAGCCAGCCGGCCACTCCCAGCCACAGGCCCCCGAACACAAACCACGGCCCTTTTCCTGGAAGTAAATCTGACCTGCCCGTCATCTGGCTGGCAGATTGCAGGAGCCACTTGCCTCTATCAATCCAGCCCGACTCGGTACTGGTGCCACCTTTCATCTGGGAACCATCCTGCATATCGTGGATTTTCAGGAGCCAGCCGGCCACCCCCAGCCACAGGCCCCCGAACAAAAACCACGGCCCTTTTCCCTGGAAGTAAATCTGACCTGCCCGTCTTCTGGCTGGCAGATTGCAGGAGCCACATGCCTCTATCAATCCAGCCCGACACGGTACTGGTGCCACCTTTCATCTGGGAACCATCCTGCGTATCGTGGATTTTCAGGAGCCAGCCGGCCACTCCCAACCACAGGCCCCCGAACACAAACCACGGCCCTTTTCCCTGGCAAAGAAAACTCACCCGCCCCGCTTCTGGCTGGCAGATTGCAGGAGCCACTTGCCTCTATCAAACCAGCCCGACTCGGCACTGGTGCCACCTTTCATCTGGGAACCATCCTGTGTATTGTGGATTTTCAGGAGCCAGCTGGCCACACCCAGCCACAGGCCCCCAAACACAAACTACGGCCCTTTTCCCTGGAAGTAAAACTGACCTGCCCGTCATCTGGCTGGCAGATTGCAGGAGCCACTTGCCTCTATAACCCGCCCCACTTGGCACTGGTGCCACCTTTATCTGGGGCCATCCTGGTTCGTGGATTTTTCGGAGCCAGCGGCCACCCCAAGCCCCTGGCCCCCGAACACAAACTACGGCCCTTTTTCCTGGAAGTAAAACTGACCCGCCCCTCATCGGTGGCAGATTGCAGGGGCCACTTGCCTCTATCACTCCGCCCGACTCGGGCCCGGTGCCCCCCTTTCATCTGGGGGCCATCCTGGTATCCTGGATTTTCAGGAGCCACCGGCCCTCCCAGCCACAGGCCAAACCCAACACAAAACCCCGGCCCTTTTCCCTGGCAAACAAAATAAACCCCCCCCGTTCTGGCTGGGAGTTGAGGACCCCTTTCCTCTTCAAACCACCCCACCCGGCACTGGTGCCCCCTTCATCTGGGAAAACCAACCTGTGTACGTGGATTTTCGGAGCCAGCCGGCCACCCCAGCCCCAGGGCCCCCACACAAACACGGCCCTTTTTTCCCCGGCAAACAAAAATCCCTGCCCCGCTTCGGCTGGAGATTTCAGGGGCCAATTCCCCCTATCAAACCAGCCCGACTCGGGACTGGTGCCCCCTTTCATCGGGAACCATCCGCGTATCGTGGATTTTCAGGAGCAGCAGGCCACTCCCAGCCACAGGCCCCCCCAACACAAAAAAGGGCCCTTTTTCCCCCGGAAGTAAAAAAGACCTCCCGTCACTGGCTGGGGAAATTGAGGAGACATTCCCTCTATCACTCCAGCCCCACTCGCACTGGTGCCACCTTTCTCTGGGAACCATCCTGGTATCGTGGATTTCAGGGCCAGCCGGCCCCTCCCCGCCACAGGCCCCCAATCAAAAAAACGGCCCCATTCCCCGGAATTTAAAACAGACCTGCCCATCTTCTGGCTGGCAGATTGCAGGAAACCCCTTTGGGTCTCTCAAACCACCCAACTTGGCATGGTGCCACCTTTTTTATTGGGGAACCTCCTGGTATGTGGATTTTAGGAGCCAGCCGGCCACTCCCGCCCCAGGGGCCCCCCAACACAAACTACGGGCCCCTTTTTCCCCGGCAAGAAAACTACCCGCCCCGTTGTGGCTGGAAGATTGAGGAGACACTTCCCTCTATTAAACCAACCCCTTGGCAGGGGGGGGGGGGGGGGGGGGGGGTGCCACCTTTCATCTGGAACCACCTGCGTATTGTGGGTTTTCAGGAGCCAGAGGCCACCCCCACCACAGGCCCCCGAACACAAACCCCGGCCCTTTTCCCCCGGGAAACAAAACTAACCCACCCCCTTCTGCTGGAAGATTGTGGCCCCTTTTTTTTATCAAACCAGCCCGACTCGACACTGGTGCCATTTTCATTGGGAACCATCCTGCGTATCGTGGATTTTCGGAGCCCCGCCGGCCACTCCCAGCCACAGGCCCCCCAAAAAAAACCCGGCCCTTTTTCCCCGGCAAAAACAAACTCAAACCCCCCCCGTTTCTGGCTGGGAGATTGCAGGAGCCCCCTTGCCTCTATC